>NC_142188.1:22531666-22833125 GCF_026936395.1 Plectropomus leopardus
ATCGTCCTCCCTAATGCAGCACATTTTCACACACCTTAAGATAAATTTCCCCCAGTTAGCCGAGCCCACACGACACAGTCAGGCACAAACAGACACAAACACAAGCATTAACAGACTGGCTGTGGTCTAAGCTCTGAGTGGACTTGGCTCAACTGCCTTTTGAAGACAAAAAAGCCTCCGCTAAGACGATGAGGGGGAATCTACACAGTCTGAAAAAACTCCCTTTTCAGACGAGGACACACGCAGAGCGCTGGACCACTGCACAGCCAATCAAGTGCTGACACTGCCTCTGATCTATAGACCTCAGCACAACCACTGCACTGTGTGTGTGTCTATGTTTGTGTATATGTGTCCGTCTGAGGGTAAGGGGGTTGTTCAGGATCTGGTGAGACCCCCCGTTGTGAATCCTGATCCTATTGGTCACGATGCC
Organism: Plectropomus leopardus; assembly: GCF_026936395.1. NCBI lineage: Eukaryota > Metazoa > Chordata > Actinopteri > Perciformes > Serranidae > Plectropomus > Plectropomus leopardus. The sequence continues at coordinate 22,532,097 of NC_142188.1, forward strand.
CAGAGTACTGCTGAGATCTTAAATGAAAATTCCTGCACTCACTCTCTCACTCCTCCCAAGTGACCCAGCAGGTCTTCAACCATTATACATATAAATGCTACCTCTTCATCAGAGGATGTGGCTCCATTTTGCATATGTGTGTGTCTGCGTGTGTGTTTTGGGTGTGTGTGTGTATTCGTGGGTGGGTGTTGCACTTTTGATGTCAGATGTCAGTGAGCATGTCTTAGCATATCAATCGCAATGAAAACCAGGAGATTTCTAATCTGAAACAAGCAGGTGTGATCTTCACCTGTGTGTGAGCGTTTATGCAACACTAACACACATACTTAAAGAAGCATGGCCACACACATTCATGCTCCTGTTGAAGTTGTGAATGAGTGTGTGTGTTCTGCCACTGCCCCCCTTTACCCCACACAAAGGGGCAGCAAAAGCTCTGTGGAGTCTCCTATTCATCTGAAGCACAATAGAACCCCACAGAGGTTTTCTTCCCGTTTCCCTGTCTGCCCCACCCAGCTCCCCCCACAGGGCAGGACGGAGGGGCAGGGGGTACCCTGTCCTGCCGGCCCAGCAGCAACTCAGCCCCCATCTGCCACCGAAAGTCTCCCTCCTCCACCCCCGGCCCATGCATCCATCCATCCATCCATCCCCCTCTCTAAAAAGTTTTGACTCCTCTCATGGCTATTTAAAGACCTGTGCCAAAACCTTTGTGTTTTATTAAGCAAATCTCATTCTCGAAAGTCACTGACAGATTAAAATACTTTTTACTATCAAAATAAACAAGTTCGACCTTGGGATAAAAACCTCAGTCGAAAGCTGTTTTAAATTTCAAACGTCAATGCCTTTAAATATTTGGATTAAATTGAAACATTCCTGCATTTTATGACTGTTTTATATGAAAGCGCACAGGTAGGAGAGACCATCTGGTGAGAGATAAACTAGACATTTTTAACCAGAATCCAAGGAGGCATTACATGAAATTTTTAAAACCGCTTCACTTGATGATAATTTTGTACACTTTTTTTTAAATAACACACAGTTTGAATTATGTGGCAAGCTCAGCAGTATTGATTAAATCATTATTACCCCGGATTCTAAACACTCCGAGAAACATATTGTCTTTGCAGACGAAAAAAAAATGGCCCGTGCTTAAAACCATATTCATCTCAAGTCTGCCAATCTCAGCTCGAAACTTTCTTCTGCTGCCCATTCCTCTTTCCATTCTTTATAGTCAGCTCCTTCTTCCATTTACCTCGCTATTCTGCCTCCTACAGAGCCCTTGCTGTTTGCTGCAGATTTATGGTCCAGTCTAACATGCACAGTATTGGCAAAGCATTAAACATGTCTACTCTTAATACTGTGAGCTCTCTCCATCGATAAGAGCCTTAATAAAAACATCCCCCAAGTGGATTTGTGTGTCTCTTTTTCACTTTCCACCCTCCGTCTCCCTCCTCAGCGATCTCCTCTCTTAACCACTGTTTCTTCTGCTGCTTTGCTAGCTTTCACCTGGTCCTGCTGCACATCACTTGCCTTCCTCTCATTTTCTTCCACCTATTTCTCCCTGCACACATCACACACACCGTCTCATTCTCTGGCCTGTGCCAGAGGTTTAATGACGCTTGAATGCCACTGCTATGGAGTTTTCTTCTTCGCTCTTTTCTCATAAAGGATATTTAAAAGCCATGCCCTGAGATCAATCTATCTCAATGTGTCTCTCGCAGACTCATTTCTCTTCCATCTCCTTTCTGTTTTTTCCTCTTCACTTTTAGATGGATAGAATTACCCTGCGTAACCCCTCTCCTTGTTTGGTTCACACGCACCCTCTGCAGCAGCTCCCGGCTGCAATTGGCACGCTTGCTCGAACTGCCACTCTTTTATCCAGTCTATAAATGCCTATTGGTACCCTAAAATCCCTCACTACCCCCTGCAGCCATCCGGGTCAGTTACGCCAAAGAGAGCGGGGCAGCTGTTCCCCTCCTACTTCTTTCTCCTTTGCTGTCTCTGATGTCAAGAATTTGAGCATCATAAGCACATTTTAAATATTAACAAAGACCACTTTGCACGTATGAATAATACAGCAGAGAGGGCAGTGGCTGGCCAGCGATCCCATCCCCTGCCGCCTGACGGCCATAAAACTAATGCACTGCTCCGGGACAGAATGTGGCCTGGTCGGGTCTGCCAGCAGGACTTGCCTGAGGAACTAGTCTGGCCCGTGGCCTGGCCCAAAGAGAGCTGTCGGTCTGTTTATTTATCACAGAGCCCAACCACCTGTCCAAATCTCTGCAGATGCAACAGCCTGGCAGCACTTTTGTTATGACTACATGTTTCAGAGACACTTTAATCTAATCTGACATCTCAATCTGTTGAGCGTCTTTGAAGCCAAATCTACGTTGCTGTTTGTTTGAGGTTAGCTTTGTTGTCACATTCCTTTCTTTTCATACAGCTAGAATCTTAAGCTGTCAGAAAATTATAGAAATCTTCGGACCAAACTACAGAGCAGAACGACAATTATTCCAGCAACCTTGTTATTAGCTCACATGTAATATTAAAGAGTCTCCATGCAGCCGCTGCATCCACTTTAAAATCTGACACATTGATTTTACTTTAAAAAATGACGACATGGATTTCCCTTGAAAATGTAAGTAAATAAACCTAGTAGTCTTAATTCAAGTTTAGTTTACATCTAACTGTTAAGTTTACTTTTTTACCCCACATTCTTCCCCCGGGGATCAATAAACTATTTCTAATTCGGATTCCTCAAAATTTAGTTATATTTACTTAATTTTCTGAAGTTGTAGCCACCGAAAAATTATTTATTAAATCAATCTTTCTAAGTTTTCGCAACTTCAGTAAACCAAGTATACTGTGCTATATATCTGTATTCTGCTGGCTCTTAAACAGAACCTGCAGATCTTCTGCCTTCATCATTGGCAAAAGTTAAGTCAAACTAACTTTGTTTACTGAAGTTTCTAACAATTGGAAAGAATAAGATAATTCCAATTGCTATTTTTAAGGTGCAAAACACTTCACAAAATTAAGAAAATGCAACTAGATTTTGAGTAAACCTTAAAAATTAGATATAAAGTAAACATAAATTGGGATATAAATAGTTATATTAACTTTCCTTTTTAAAGGCAGTGCGTTTCCAAGATTATTGCAAGTAGGATGAACTTGTCAGATTTTACAGTGCTGTTATTCTGGAGCGGGAGGATTCCCACACTTAACACAAATGAGACAGCACATCCAAGAGGAGTGTCACTATTCATCCAGCCTCTATGGGAGTGTCTGACATGCTACGCTGCCTAACTCTGAACACTCGACTGCCTCTCCACTACCATCGCTCTCCTCCTGGCTTGACCTCCCGGTCTGGACACTGGTCTCCTGCCTCGTCCTCCCCCCTCAGGGGCTTACTGGGAACCTGATCATCTTCATTTAATCCTAATGTGTCACAAACTGTGTGTAAACACACTTCCTTTATGCTTCTTTGCTAATTCTGATGAAGTCATTAATAATGACAGACACAGAGAGAGAGGCAGCGGACAGCAGGGTAGTTACTCCAGACAAGTGTTCCTGGCAGTCTGGGTAATTAATGTGTATGTCAACACAGAAAGAGGAGCACCATAGCAGAAATGTGAGCTCAGCACATCCACAATGCAGGCAGAGACCGAGACAGGAGGGATCTGAGGGGGAGGCGGCAGAGGAAAGGTATACACACACAATGGGAGAAGATAAATGCAATCTGTCTGTCCCATCATGCATTCCCTAAATATATCTCTGCCTTCCTCTCTCCCAGACAGAAACTTTACTGGGGCACACTGAGCCATTGTCCCCTGTTGTCCCCCTCCTCCCAGCCTCTGCTCCCCTAACAGGACCTCACCGCAATCCTCAACTGTTTATATCAACGTTTCTCATTTCTCATGCAAGGATTTCAGAACGGTCCACAATTTTAATAAACGTAAGCTGCTTTTCTGCTCCGCCTGTTCAGGGAATAATACACACACGAGGACCTTGGGAGGTACGGCTGTGGTGTGTGTGTGTGTGTGTGTGCGTGTGTGTGTGTGTGGAGGGGTTCTTATTGGCATACAAAGAAATGGCCACAGACCTGGACAGACAGTCAGTGTGTCCTCCAAAAGATTACTGCTGCCATTAAGTAAAAAATGACTTCCTCACCAGAGAGAGTTTATTTCTTGGAGTGGTCTTTTAGCAAAGCTTGTGTAGATTCTGCACTCATTGTTGTCCGCATTGTTCTTTTTTTTCCACTGTAAACCGAGCTTAATCCACAATCCACTAAACCCCTCAGATTTCTGCCTTGTATTTCAATCTTATCTGGTGAAGGGAGGGGAGGAAAAGTCCAGGCTTGCCTAGCACTAGGCCACAAATATCATTCATCTGAAGATGGTCACCTTAGTGTCCAGGTCCCATCAGCTCACCAACAGTGACCTGCCCCATGTGCACCATGTGATTTCATCTCCATGAGAGCTGCTGCAGTCTTTAAACTCTGAGCAGTGCACTGATAGAAGTCTGCTCTTCCCCTGATCAAAGCCTGCTCTGAAACATGTCTAATAAAATAATGATTGAAAAGGTATCAATGGTTTATGATCAACTGGTATTCAGTATTTCAGACACAATTTAAGCATAAAACAAGTGTCACTATATTTTGATCTGGCAGTGAGAAATAGATCAAGAATCTCTTCTACTGGAGCAATTCCAGTGCTCTGTCTCACTTTTCACAAGGCTTTTCTTTTTCTTTTTGGAGAGGCCAAGAAGGCATGGAGCAAAACCTTAATTACTCCCTGCGCACCGGGGGAGTTTGATTTTTCCGCTCCAAGTAGAAAAGAGAGCTCTGAGCTCGGGTCTACTGTAAAACTGAAGACTCTGCTGTGCGTAAAAAAAAAAAGTGCTTGTCAGCAGGCGACCCCAGACCCCTGCACTGTTATGGATGTAGAGTCCAAAGCATGTATTTTAAATTCCCATGGAGCAAAAGTTAAGGCGTGAAGGTAACTTTGTAGTTTGACACTTTTACTAGAAAAAAAGGAAACATTTGCTATTTGTTTGACTTGATGTACTCAAAATAAATAAAAACAAGCTCTCAGTGTGAGCGCGCGCACATGCTTGTTTTGCCAATGTCACAACAAAACGATTACAAATAATAAAAACTTACCAGTGCCAGACACGACATATCTCCCGACCAGGAGGAGAAGAACCAAAGGACCGAGACCTTGCTCACGCTGCATCCGAACAGAGCGCATCTTTTCCGGTTACGCCGTTGCAAAACGTCCCGGGTTTTCCCGACACAGCGTAACCTGCGGAGCTTCTGGCACACCAATGTGGCTCTCGTCCAACAAAGTCTTTCCCCCTGAAGGATCTCTTAGGAAAAACAACAACGACTCCAGTAATTGATGTTGGGTGTCGTTGTTTTGGTAAATAGTTCACTCTCGACTGTTGACGCAAACAGACTGCAACGCTCAAAACACATCCATCACCGAGCAGCTTGTGAATGTCTGAGAGAGATTGAAAGGGTGCTATTTCCGCCCGTAATCAAAGTTTGAAGAGGTCCGTAGATATCACACCCTGTGAATATAGAGAAACAATTTGCCGCGGCTACTCCTGCTAGATTTCATTTCCAGCTGCACTTGTAGACAGCTTGACTGGGAGCCATGAGCGCAGAGGTGCCACAGAAGTCACCAAAAAGTTTGACGCATTGCCGCTCTGGATGGACACGTGAAATCAGACGATAGTCCGACTTCTAGCAAAAAAAAAAAAAAAAAGAGAAACTTGCCACCATAAAAAAATAAGCACCACGGGGGGAAGATGCTGCCGCGCTCACTGCAGACTGGACTCCGGAGTCTGTTCTGGTCTGGGGGCCCCTGGGTGTCTCGTCCCCGTCCGCAAGGTGTAAACAAGAACACGGGGGATGAACGCGGAGCACAATGCCAGCCTCCGGACTACCAGTCCCCGCCTGGCCAATCATATACCCTCCTCCTCCTCCTCTCAGAGTGAAGGCTGAACAAGTGAAGGTAAACTAGTGGCAAGCGAGGAGGAAATAGATGGGAGGGGAGAAAAAGAAAACCCGGACCCTAGAGCCCACAGCAGCGCGCCGGATTCAGCAGGCACAAAAGGGTCTCTGCAGAGAAGTCAGGCTGTGAGTTTCTTTCTATCCATCTATCTATCTATCTATCTATCTATCTATCTATCCACATTCACATCTACTAACTCTAAATTCACCAACAGTCAATCCCCTTGCTGCATCTGCCTAATATGAATATAGTCTGTGGGCAGCTATCTCGAGTCTATAAAAGAAGTCCTCCAGTACCAGTCTTGCTTTTATGACAGCATATTACTTCCTGTCAATCCATCCCTCCCACATCCCTGGGTCATACTTTACACCCGGTGGCCACAAGAGAGCACCCTTTCATAAATGAGCCTTTCTCCAGTGAGAACGACACCTAACTGGATCTTCAACAGCACTCTTCATTAGAAAAGTCTATTGTTTTTTCTCCTGAATGACTGGATGGTGCTGATGACGACTGGACACCACAGGGAGCATGATGAAGAGGTGAGCATTTGCTTTGACGTTTCTTTAATGCTCGATGTTTTAAAGCAGTGGTAAGTTATTGAATTTAGCTTCCCATTTTAATTTACAAAGGTGGTGTTTTGTTTTTCTGTTGGTATTTTTTTTAGCCATATTTTTTCTGACATCACCATTTATAACAGCCCTCTTTGAGTAGTTGCAGTTTCACTTTCTTGATGTGCTGCATGCTATTTCCTCTTCTATTTTTATATAAAGAAATCACAGTTAATGATGCTGCTGGCTTTTAACAATTCACATTTCCCATGCACTGAAGATACCTGCACTACTACATTTTAGGACAGCAAATTGCTTTCATTAACTGGACATATGATGTACAAAAGACAGGTAATAACTGTAAATGAAAGGAAACATAAGAAGAGAAAATGCATTCATGCAATGTTTGATGAGGATGGAAATGATGTGAATGATGAGAATGAAACCCATTTCATCATGGGGGAGGGGAGGGACACAAATATGAAAAGGGTGGTTTAAGGGGGTCGTCAGCTTTTGAATTTTCTGCATGTTGAATTGTTATTTACCAATTAGTGCAGTTTCTGCATCAATTTGTGGTGTAAAAGTCTTTTTCATGTTCATGATTTTTTTTTTATTAGGGGAGACAAATGCTTGTGCTAAATATTGAGGAGTACATGTCCTCTGTGTCTCCCCTACAAAATCCTGTGCCCCCGAAACCCCCCCAACACATTCTCACTCCCAACTCGTCAAATGCTGTCACTTGTCACTTCAAAATATAATGCACTAGGTACACCTGCTGAATCAGTTTTGTAAGTTCAGGGAAAGCGTGCTATTCTATGCATGTTATATGCATCATCTTTTTAAAACAAAAACTTCTGTTTTTACAAAATCTACAGTTTCTGTTCATTAAATGCAAACAGGCTTTTCAAAATAATACACAACATAGGTTAAAAATAGCCCTTAGTTTTCAGGTTTACTTTTTTAAGTTTAGGCAACCAAAGCATGTGGCTCGGTTAAGAGGAAACATCATGGTTTGGTTAAATTTAGTACAATTGTGACTAACTTCATGTAATGTTACATGTTTCATGTGACGTACGTTGCTAGCATCATATACCGTACATACAATCACACTACATTGATATTAGAATAATTTGATTGACTTTTGGTTTCTCACGGGACATGAACAGCGGGTTCCAGGCTGAAAGTCCGGGTTTTGTTTGACCCGTCCACCTCCTCTACCACCCTCCCTAAGCAGACTTTCTTGCTCTTTATACTACAGGAGCTGCCTCCCCCCCCCCCCCAAACACCTATGGTCTTTACAGTTGTAACAAATGAGGGAATATTTTTTGGAAGATTAGCGTTCATATCTCAGGTAGAGATCCACAAAAATGATGCCAAGGAGAATTGAAGGTGCTTTGGAAACTTAATTTTCTTTCATTTTTAACCCATCTGTTTTATGATTAGTGTTCAAAAGTATAGAAACAGTCATTTATTTCTATGAAAATGTTACAGACTGTTGCTTCCAACATTACTCTCTATGGGTAGTATCACTCTCTGGCTCATACTGGGACTAAAAAGCATTCCTTCTGTTGCTGAGTCACACTGATGGTCAGTGAGGGGTAGGTTTATCCTTACATGACTCAGACATAAAGTCCAGATTAACACTTTAGTGTAAAATGCTCAAGATTAAAGAGGATACTTCAGAGTAAAACAGAGCAAAGCCCAGAGTTTTAGGCATGGGGTGAGGCTGACAGAGAGCCAGTATGTATGCACGCATGCTGCTGAGCCTAAAGCGAGGCCCTTCTCTAAGATGTGACAGTATCTGGCAACAGAACAGCATTGCTGTACTTTGCTCAAATCCAACTTCAAAGGTTATAATTCGTGCGGACAAGTGATGACTCCCAGTGCCTCTCTTCCTCCGACGACAATTATGCTGTTTCCTGGAGCACAGAATACACTCAGGATTATTTATTTATTCTCTAAGTCTTTATTGTGACTGGTGAGAGAGGGAGAGTGAGAGAGGTAGCGAGAGAGTGACGAAGACAGGGACGGTGAGAGCGAGAGAGGTTATGCGTGAAATGGAGTTCGCAGGTTATGTTTGAGACAGATTTGCCTCGTGGAGCTGCAAATGCATTTTGTGTTTACATGTCTGTGCATGCCGTAGTCTCTGATTGTGTTTCTGTGCCGCTTTTACTGCTCGGTTCTTTCACATAATAGCCCTGTGCTCTGCATTATGAGTATATTGAGTGTATACTTATGAGACATTATCCACCATCTTTGTCAAATCGCCTCACTTAGCTGCGATTCTTATGGAGCACTTTAAGGTGAAGAGCTTGTTCAACTGTTTTTTTATGTGACTGACTTTGGTGACACATCTCCCACCTTGATGAGGTCATGCAGGATGTTAACAGTTTACAAGCTCTCTTCCTGCCTCCAACACATACACCCAATTATTAACTGGGATGATGACAACATTGAACTTGCCTTTAGTTATTACTTTGTCCTGCCCTTTTCTAAGACTAATTGAAGATATAAGTCAAGGGCAACCACTGGTAAAACTGGAGAGGAAAGCTGTGGGAAAGACGAGTCATAATCGAGTAGGATGGAACTCATATGCGGCGCGCCATACAGAGGCAGAGACAATGAGAAAGCTAGGGCTATTATTAAGGCATAATAGGTTATCCGCCAAGGACTGTTTAGCACCGCTGACTCTCCGTTGCTTTGTGTTGCAGGCTTGACATAAAAAAGGATCAAACTTCCTATCTCTGTAAAACAGAGGGGGTCTAAAAATAGGAGACATGCTCTAGAAGTTGCTGTGGAGATAATTGAATATTATTTTCAGGAATGATTAAGTTGACCTATCCAGTAGACTAATTATTTCTTGCAGGCCAGAGGAGAACTTGTTTAATAGATTTTGGTAGCAGTGAATAAAGCAAAATAAAGCAGCCAATCTGCAGCCTTTCTGCTGACCAAGAAAACATCATCTGTGGAGAAATGAATAATATCCATCATTGTAATTTGGCTTTTGGGGGGAGATCACTGAGTTAACATGCAGTGTTTGAGAGTGGTGTCCTCTGACATTTTCTGTGAATGGGTTTAAAGTTTCAGGTCATCCAATCCAACACTTTCTATGACGACCATCTCTGTAATGCATTAAACATACTTATAAGTATACTTATAAGTGCATTTCCATGCATGATAATACTTCACTAATTTTACATTTTTATTTTAGATTTGGGACTTTTACTTTTAATTACTTCTACTTTAATGTGTTGTATCCTCACACAGTGGTATTTTTATTTATTTATTACTTACTTAAGTAAAGGATGTGAATACTTATTCCACCACTGCTCTGGATGATCCAAATACCGATTAGAAAGAATGATTACATCCTTCAAACACTACTGTAAAAACTGACCTGTCCAATAATTAGTAAAGTATGATGACACGTGACCGTATGCAGATGGATTGGTTCTGCTGATAGTTGTTAGTAGCGTGCTTCCATTACAGATTTGCGAAAAACTTTAGTGATATTTCTGAAATGTCGATAAAACACAATTGCGAGATGACTGCTTGTGATCTTACGCAACTTCTCTCGCGATGTTATGCGACCTCCCCTCTCACAGTGACATTCAAAGAGGCATGGTGATGGATGTTCAGAACATAGCAGGTTTGTTTCTATTGCAGCCACCACCAAGGCGACATAGGTGTGTTATGCCAGCGATGATGGTAAGGCAAGCCTCTGAGGGATTTGTGGGAGGTGATAGTCCACGATTTCACAGAGGAATTATGGATTCAAAGCTTCTGGATGATCGGCTCAACTTTTTGAGAGTTATGTGATGCAGTAACACTTCTTGTACCACCTGCTGCATTATGGCCGAGGGAGCCACTTCCTACCGACAAGTGCACAGCCATTGCATCATGTGACCTGTAAAAGCGAAAAACCTGTTTCCATTGCAGTTTTGTGAAATATGGCTTTTTTCAATCCCCTAAAATACCACCTCATGCAAACATGTCTCTGCCTGTTGTGTGTGTGTGTGTGTGTGTGTGTGTGTGAGAGAGAGAGACAGAATGTATGTATGTGTGTCCCTGTCAGTGTGCATTGACTTCACCTGTCCTCCACTGTTGTAATCCCTGGGTACACCTGGGCCTTAGGGCTTCGGGGCTTTTAGCAGATTGCATGTGTCAGACTTAGGACAATTACACTGATTGTTGCCCTAGAAACTCTGCTCTCCCTCTGCTTCGGGGGTAAAAAAGTTAATACAATTAAAGGTGACAGAACAATGTGGAAAATGAGAAAATCTGTCCGCAAGCTGCTGTTAATATGCATTTAACTCTTCCACACTGTACAGAAACAGTAACTTGACAAACAAATTTGAATCATCCTCATACACAGAAAGGTCACTTCTATTACTGCCCGAATGAATTTCAAACTTTTTAGCACAAGTTTATTTAAACTTAGGAGAGCTGATTTAAATCTAGACCTGTTCTCTCATCCTCATAAGGGACCATAAAGGCGTAATTCATCAGCCACAAACATCATACCGCAGTCGATATGATTGCTCTGTTGGATTTACCTTCATATCCAAATTGTATTTGTTGATATTCAGGAAAGATAGGAAGCTTAATGCTCATCTTATTCTCTAATGGCCACGATCAGATTGAGCTCTCCTCTCAGCCGTACACAGACATCATTAGTAAACAGCAGACCGAGGAGCAACATGATGGTCGTTTGCACTGAATACTTGGGCAAGAGTGAAGAAAGAGAGACTAGTCCCCGAGGAGATTACAACTGTTTCATATCTCCACTCTGTTAAGATAAGGGCTATAACTGTAATGTGCACAGCTGAGGTATCCTACAGTAGAAAGTGAGCGATGCACGCTAAGAAGCATGAATCATTAAGACGTGAGACGCAGCTGTACTCTGATCCTTTACGTGAGTAAAAGTTTCAATACCACATTGTAAAAATATTCCATTACAAGTAAAAGACATTCATATAACGTCCTCCCTAAGTAAAAGTACAGATGTCTTATGGGCTGAATGTACTTAAAGGTATTATGTTACAATGTTAGATTGTTAAAACTGATGCAACAATGTGTAATACTGTTGCAGAGGGTCAAGGTGGAGCCACAGTTAATTTCTTACTACACAGATACTGGATCTAGATTAATCCAAAGGTTATCGCTAGAGGTCGTGAGATGATTAGTTCTGCCGCACTCATTTTGAACCCTTATTTTAGATTTTTCTCTAGTGTTTGCTTTTTGGGTGAAACACTGGAGAGTTGTAGCTCTTTGGGCCTCACATGGAAATTTCAGCCTGTGCTCAACCAAAAAACACGGCCATATAGAGTGCCCCAGGGATGACGATTTTCTGCAGGCCGACGCAGAAGTTAGCATTGCCCTGGCTCCCTCGTAAAAAAGTCTATGGGATGTTTCCATCTGATTTTGGATCATTACAGAAAATGAGCTCTGTGGTAAACAAACATTTGTGATACATGTTTTGATCAGCAAGATAATCTCTCAGCAAGAGAATGAAAATCACTTTCAGGATTTCTGAAACCTTAATGCAATTGCCAGAAGTAAAAAGTTAACATAGGGCTATAAACAGGCTATACCAAGGCTGCATGAATTAACGTCATCCCCACAAAGAGGCTGTAAAGCTGTGTTTGTATGGTTGTATGTGTAGCATAAATGTGCCATATGTATGTGACATATGGGACGTCTGTCATGTGACATATATCACATTACATTAGTAACTATAGTATGTATTTAAAGTCATATCATTTTGTTTTGTTGTTGAAGAGCATATTTTATATCCAGCCTTAGATACTCATATAGAGACAGACGGAGCCTTCTGTTCATACTCTGTGATCATTTTGTCTGTATATTTGTGCATATTTTCAGAAAGCTTGGAGATATGGATGAAAAAAAAACACTATTACCAGAGAATGTGGGGATGGTGTGGTGTGGTTCAAGCAAGAAACAAACAATGCACATTCTTACAACCTCCTCCACTGTCGCCTTGTTTGTTGTTGCGTAAAACTTTTGACTCTGCTGGTGCCCTCTAGTGCCCTCTAGTGCAATCTAGTGCCTGTATCTATGTTTTTGCAAAGAACGCATGGAGGTACGAAGTTGTTTGAAACATCTGAAATAGAGATCTATTTTTGTACGTACAGTGAGTATAACTGAGCCTTAAAGATTTATGGCATAAATGCGACACCTCATAACACTAAGGATGCGTTTACAACTGCAACCGTTAGGAAATAATACATGTTGTTTTGGAGGTCAGTGAAAATCGATCTGTCAGATATGAGAGTATGTTGGGTAATTTAAACAGAACTGCTAACTTGGACATTTGAAATGTAACCATAAACTAGACATTGCTTTTTAACTGCAACCAGCAGCTCTTTACCTTGCTCTGTCAGTTGATCAGTCGGTAGGTCTACAAAAATTTCTCCACCCTTAGGTGGTGAGTTTTCATTGTAGGAGGGTGACATTTAATATGAAGGTCAAGTGTGTGTGTGTGTGTGTGTGTGCGCAGGTTTGTGATTGTAGTCACGGTAATTACCTAATGGGCAGCGGGAGTGGCCTGTTGGTAAAAGACACTTAACTTCCAAATGCATGCTGACTTTTGCCAAGGAGGTCAAGTGTTTGTGAGCTTGTGTGTGTGTTTTTGTGAATGCATCAACTCTTAAATACATGCACATACATGGTCGTAGTTAATGTCATTTTTTAAGATCATCAGATGTTTTATTACAAACTTTAATTTGAAATCTAACTATTGACCACAGCTGTAAATAAATGTAGTGTAGCGAAAAGTACAATATTTCACTCTGAAAATGTAGTGGAGTAAACATACTTCAAAACTTTACTTCAGAACAGTACTGAGTTACAACCCCACACTGATCTTGCCAGGTAGAGGTGAAAACCTTTTTCTAACTGTCTTATGGAGACACACAAAAGGAAAAAAAAAAAAAGTGTTTGAAATAACGCGAGTATTTATACAGTGTGAGTAGTTAGAACCAGAGAAGCGAGGGAAGGATACATGTAAGTGTTGTGTGGTGGTGAGACTCGGCGCTGCACCGAGGAGTGGGTGTGAACACTAATTAAACATAACATCTGTTGGAAGAAGAGACACTGGCAGCTATGAAGCTGACAATCAAATCAGCTATTAGAAACCACAATGTTACTGTCATTTTATATCAAACAGAATACATTTAGTTGATTGATCGGAGGGGAAAAAATACATCCTGCGCGCTGAATCTCGCCTCCAGTAAGCTTCACACGTGGGAGTTTCCTGCCCACTGTGGGCCTTTGTCAGGTAATGTCTCAGTTTATTAGCCCTGATATGAACTATAAACCCAAATTTTGTTTATGATGAGGGGCGTCAGGGCATTGTTGAGTGATGATATTTCATGAGGGAAGCATTATGTACACTTCATAATATTGGCTGCTCAGCACATTCACTATGCTAGTCCAGACTTGTTCTTTATGGTTGCACGGGGCTTTAGGACACTGTAAGTCAGGGTTTCATCTGTGAGAGCAACATTATGGCTTCATGTCTGTATTTGTGTGCCTGTGTGTACGTATGTGTGTTAACGTGTCTAGATTAATGACCACTGTCTTAAGAAATGCCACTGACTAGCATTTTACACAAACAACTTCCAGTTTTGTGACGATATAGGGAAACGCCTCGGGGTGGAAACATGACTTTTGCTGTCCTCTGTTACTCCCTCCATCCCTCCCTCTCTTCATCATCCATTGCTCCCATTCACCTGTGCCACCTCGCTAATGATTGCTCAGCGGCTGTGAGTCTACCATGCATCATTTACCAGGAGCTCCGCAGAGGCAGCGGAAGAGGGAGACGAGAGAAAGGGGAGCAAAAAGAAAGAAATTCTCTATTCATGCAGGTGGGGATGCTGAAAGGGAGCAACAGTGATATCCAGGAGGAGAGAATGAGAATAAGGAGAGGAGCTGACAGAGGTGCAGACACTCAGAGACAAGCATGTGCTGCAAAGGCAGTGTAAAGGGAGAAGGTGAGAATAGGCTGGAGGGGACCAGGAGGCCCATTTTATTAATCACAGCCTTGATCTGGTGGGAAACACTGACAGCTCTGGATGGAAATAATACTCAAGTGTTGCCACGACTACACTTGTGCCTGCCTTCGAGAACGGGTGGAAGCAAAAACAAAATAAGCATACTGGCGTGATGTGTGTGTTATTTGTGATTAACATAGTTGCACAAACAGATTATTGTTACCGAGATGAAGCAGAATATGTTACATAAGAGCTGCGTCATTTTAAGAGGTGTGAGATTTGCAAAGAAATACGGTTTGATTTAATATGTTACACTAGTGTCACAATTTGATGCATTTTCAATATAGCCTAACAGTACGTTTCTCATTTCAATAACAATCCACATTCATAAAGCTATCTTGGTGAATTTGAAAGGAGACAATGGAGTTTTGCCTGACACGCTTGAGTGGTTTCTTAGCAGCCATACAAAACAAAACAAAAGCAGTGCTTCACACTTTCGAAGAAAACTGCAAGACGTGGTGGGAAAAAAACAGGATATATTGCCTGGGCTCAAATATCACAGCAAAGAATTGTTAATTGTTTTCCACCAAAATGCCTGATGAATTGCTTTGCCAAGCCTGGACAAGACTTAGTGGCATCCCATGATGCAACATACCACAGCAGGGTGGCATCATGGCATACAGCACATTCAGTCAACATGATTTCATATTCCAATTTACCTCTGCAGGCTTAAAGAGAGAGAAAAGCCAACAGAGCCGAGTGACAGTTTTTCCACATTCCTCACGCAAGCTGAATGGACACTATTATTAGGTGTCTGACTAGACGGCCCAATCAAGTTGATAATAATAGGCTGGGTTTCTGCAGACAAGGGATGGATAACACAGGAGCTGACCCCGCAGCACAGCCAGCCGGCGGTCATCTTATTAGCCTATAAAAAGCTCAGGTGTGGGCGCGCTTTGTTTGCCCGGTCTTGGTCTCCCATCGTACCAATATCACCTCGTTTCTGGAGGTGGAAGCAGACACTGGCAGGGAGGTGGAGAGAGAGGTAAAGTGAGGGGGAGGAAAATTGGTTAGAGGGGAAATAATAACACATTTGCAGAACTAAACGACTGTGTGTAACATCTCTGATGAATATGATTACACTCGAAAATGATTCTATGTGTTTATTACAAAATTAAATATAGATTCGTAGCTTTGAATTAAAGTCCTCATGAGGATATTTTACTCTAAGCGCAGACGCCGTTCCACAAATTGCATAGGACATCTGCAAATAATATAATCAATATATTGGCAGGTTGCTGGAGTAACTAAAGGCTAGAAAAACAGTCATGAGTTCATCTGGTTTCCATGTATAAGTTGTGACGACCTTTGTGCTCCGGGAGGCTAGGTGCTTTTTCTTTTCAAGGGATGCAAATCCAGCTATGGATACCAGTCAAATCCATGCAAAGCAGTCAGTTGAGGTTGAATCCACAGAAGCCTCAAATCAGGGAGCGGAGCTTACGCTGCATGGAGTAAGGTCATCAGAGGGGAAAAACATGTATGCAGGAGTTTTTTTTTTTTAGTCACTGAAATATATTTTACCAAGAATTTGACTCTAATTCTCTGTTTACAACTTGTCACTTCGAGAAGCTGATGTAAATCACAAAGGAGCAACTAAGACTAAAGAAAAAGAGTTGAACTGCACGGTGCCGATGGCACAGCATTTTATTGACAAATCAACATCAAAATAAAAGCATGAAATATGAGCCACTTCTCCTGCCACATGGAGAGAATAAGAGAAGAAGAGCGGTAGCAAAAACAGTTTGATGTGATATATTATCACATTAAAATGCCAGAAAATTGATTAATTTAAATTCTACTTTTGTGTCCTTTTTTCTGTATCAAAGGGAGGCCCTCAAAAATGGATTTTTAAGGTGTGAGTTGCAGAGTGTTGGAGATATTGGCTATAGAGTTGTCTGCCTTCTCTTTAATATAATAATATTAAAAGTCACTCAGTGTGTGTTACACAAAGTGCAACAAAAAATTGGAAAAGAACTGAAAAAATTGAAAAACTCAACAGCAATATCTCTTTCCAGAAAACATGATCCAGTTATTCAAAATAAATTCACAAACCTTATTTTGAACTGTTTCATGTAGGAACTAATTTCACTCAAACTACATCTGTCAACCGTGTCACTGCAAAGGAAGCATGCATGTACTGGATAAGAGGTTCATGCTCGTGACAGCGCGAGACAAATATGAATAGTGTCCTCCTTGGCTTGGCTTGCTCTGGGGGTGAGCTGTCCCTTTAAATTAAAAAAAAAGAAATAAATAAATTAATGACAACACTAAAGTAAAGGTGCAGGAGACAGACAAGAACAGAGAGGGCACCATATTGTAAGGCAGGTCATAACCCAAGATGGAATTAATGAGCAAGTACCGCACCTGCTTATAGGAACCAGACAGGGGTTGAAAAGGTGGACACCTGATGCCGGAGACACACCTGCTCCTCTCATCTTCTACATGATTGCTATCTGAAGAATCACAAGGTGTTCCTTGGGTGTTGGTTGGACAAAAACCTCAATTCTGACCTCCTTTGTAGTGCAATCTTACAGAGTTCAAAGACGCCTAAAGAAAGTAATCCCACAATGTGTAGAGCAGCAGGGATGTAAACTTGAAACATCAGACCTGCAGTCCTTCTCCTGTCACATTTTCCTTGTTCAAGCTTTAAAGCAGCTCCTTCTGCGACTAAAAGAGACAAAGGAACAATCAAACACTGTGAGTAAGCGTGCTCCCGGGCTCCCACATTCCCTTTGGAGGGCACACCGCAGCCTTTCATCTCTGCTCCCCTCTCTGTATCTATCCTCTCATCTCTGTGCTTTATGTTCTGCTTTCTGAGCAGAGTTCAAACACTGGGGACCAGTTTAAATACTGGAGGTTCCCACTGCAGAGCTCCAGTGAACTAGAGCATATAGTGAAACATAAAAAGCTGAGTTTTGCTCATTCCTCACCTGTTTTTTTTTTATTAGGTTGTTAGCCCATTTATATAAATAGCCTCCCCTTCTTTTAATTAAAGCATATTAAAGGTAAGGTTGTTAAACTGAATGTGAAGCTTTGAGACCGGGAGGGATGGATGCAAAAGGACAGATATGGTCGAACTAGAACATGATATTCCAGCTCTCTCCAAACACACCGATGTATGAATCAATACCAAAAAAAAGCAAAATAAATGAAAGGAAAAAGGATGCACCTGGGTCGATAGACTTGGAGGTGATTGAGAGGAAATGGGAGCCTTGTGTGAGTGTGTGTGTGTTTATATGATGTGCAGGTTTGTGGTAAAGCAGAGACCTATATTACATGGTCGTGCTTCACATGTGTGTTGAGGGCGAGACAGTCTTTCTGATCTCTTGCTCGGTATCGACTCCGTTTGAGTCGTCCACAGGAAGTATTTTTCAGGGGAACAGGGAGAGCTCTTTGCTGCAAACAGGCCTTTAAGTCCATCAATAAAGACAAAGAGAGACCAGACGAGAGACTGCAGAGACACAGAAAAGCCTGGTGGAATCCACAAACGAAGAACGATATTCGAGACAAAAGCTGAAAATCCACTTTTCACACTTCCGCAGAATTCCAAAGTTAAACGCACATGCGTAATCAATCATTTTATCATTAATTGGATGCTAGCATATTAATCTCATGCTTCTACAAATACAATTATATGGATTAGGTAAGAAGACATAATCTGCTGTTCAATCCTCATTACTATGGCGAATTAATCCACACTGATTACCTCATTTTAATTAACATAATGAGATGCTCAAAAAACCCCACTCTGCCAGCAGTGACTGTGATCTTTGGTTATGTTTCTGTGTAGCCTGAGAGCACTATTCTTGTGTGTGTACATGCACGTGTGTGAGTGTGTCCTACCTGGCTGACAGTGATGGTCCGCTGGTTGAAATTAGATTACACAATCACAAACGTCCCAATCAGGGCTCATGCATATTTCATCCCCCCCGCCTGGCTTTCATAATTACTTAATTAATTCCCAGCTCTGAAGAGATAGGCCAGCGCTAATCCCTCAGCCTCCCCTGGGGCTTCCTGGGACTGCTATAGATGTCCTGTCCCAGGATGCACTGCAGCAAAACAGACATCCTGAACAGTTGTGTGGACTAACCATGGAGCCAAATGTGCTCTCTTAGGACACCTCTTCCTTCGTTCTTTTCTGTAATGTAGGCTTGGGAGTCTGACTTCCCGGTGAAACGCTCGGCTGGGGTTGTGTACATGCAAAGTGTTTCCATCCCACTGTGAGAAACATCCAGCGCCTGCCTGTACCCCCATGGGTTTCCTCCCAGAGCAGAGAGAATGGATTCTGACTGATCTGACACAGAAAAAAAGGGGAGACTCACTCACTTGCGTACTTCTACAAGCAACATGTCCTCAGCCTGTTTTCACTGCTTCTTCATCTCTTGTTTTTTCAGCAGAGTAACACGTCGTCTCATGCACTCAGTTTGAACTGTAGGCAGATAAGGAAACAAAGGGGAAGCATTTCATACGCACTCCCACATAGTAACATATTTGAATACGTCTTGAATATCCAGCAAAACCAGATTTAAACCTCTATTTTGCTCTTTTTCTAGACTGCTTTGATATCAACTATGTCAGCTTATGTAGGAATTAATGATGTTTAATTCTAACAGAGGAGAAAATACTGCGAGCAATTTGAGCCACACAATAAGCCAAATCCAACAAGTTCCTTTGGATCTGTGGGGAAGACAAAAGAATTTAACAGCAGTCACATTAGCAGTCACGACTAGTGCTAACAGTCATAAGCTGCACAGCATTAATTCCCCTTTGGCTTTCAATGTAAAGTCTAATGAACCAGGCATGAGACTCCTACTGGACCTGCAGCTAGTTAATTGCTGATGAATGAATAGAAGCAAACATAGCAACACTTATTTAATCACACTTCCGCAGCCGTGGTGCTAGCAAATAACATCTATTACTGGGAATTGTGTTGACCCAATATGAGTGAGACGGCGGCCTTTTGTCCCTTGCTCCCGTTTGAAAAATGCTCTGTCACTTAAATGGCTGTAATTAGCAATCATCTGTAGATTCAAGGAATTTCTTTTTGAGCACTTTACAAATGAATTATAAGTCCGCTGAGAGACGAAATCACCACAGTTGTGTCCACATTGTGCAGAAGGAGCGGTCACTGCTGTGCTGCACGAGTCCCTGCAGCGGGACTCTGGCGACCTCCACAGAGAGAGAGATAGGAGGGAGAGGCAGCGAGAGACCAAAGACAGATTTAAAACACTCCAATCAATCAGTGATTTGACTCTGGGCTAAATCCATGTTGATAATTAGCCAATCAGAGCGGGTTGGGCTGTGGGAGCTTGCCAGACAGGTGCCTCGAGGCCCTCCAGGGACCCGAACTGTCTCTTCCCTTCATTAACTCCTCTCGTCCTCTCCCCTTGTCCGCCTGATCCTGCAAGCGGCCAGGGCTGCTGGGTAATTCAGTCTCCAGTCTCCGAGGTGACCCCACGCCGCAGGGCTGAGGGAGCCGAGGATACAACACTTCTTTTTAACCTCTCTCTAACTCCCTTTTTTCTCTGCGACCAGGACCACCGTCGCTGCCTGTTGTTAGCTCTTTGTTACCGGGGTTTAGCTCCAATGGTCTAAATACCATGAACTTTTTATTTTTTGCCTGACCTTCCACCCAATCTTTAGATATAGAGGTCAAAGAAAAAGATTGCTGCACTTCTCTTTTGTATTTCTACCTGTCTTCGTCTCTCTGTGTCCGTCTGTCTGTGCTGAAATGCAATTTCCTCCCATCTCTCTGTTTGTAGCTCTTTATGGGCGCTTTATTGCCGTTCTTAGCTGATTGCTCATATTTATTTACAACGAATGCAGTTATGAGGTGCGGATGTGAATGCAGTGGGCATATAAATGCAACGCTCATCTCCTGTTAGCTCATTAGAATGTATTGCATAGCTTTCATCCGAACACTTTTATTTTTTCTCCTTTTGTCTTCACGACAGCAATGCTGAACCTCCCAGGATCCTCTCTTAGATTAAGACTGTCAGAAACAGTTGCTTTGTTCCATGAAAAAAAACTGAGGAAAACACGGAGGGCCCTTAAAAGATGAGATACACTCTTTAATATGTGTCAAAAAACGAAGTTGTCATAATATCCAACTTTAATAAGGGATGTGCAGAGATCCTTGCCTCACCGAAATACACCCGCCCACGCATGCACACACAGTAATCAGTATGATTTCACATTATGGTTTTGCACATCGCCATTAAAGCTGAGTTACAATGTGATTATTGCCTGTGACAAATGAAGAGGTTATATTCAAACTATTAAACAGCTCATAGCTTTTGATAGGAGACATATATGATCAGTTAAGGTGATTCAGGCAGAGAAATGCTGTCTGTCTGTCTGTCTAGTTTCCCTCTTTTTTCTCCTCTCTCCTACAGACAATAGATGTATTTATATATTTTGAATTATGTTAATCTGCACTTTTTGAAGTTTGGAGGAAAGAACAGTGCAAACAATATCATCAATTGTTCCCTCTCCCATATAAATGTGAATACAAATGTCCCTGCGTGCATAAACACAAACACACACACACACACACACACACACACACACACACACACACACACACACACAACCAGTCGGAACATGTTTTTCAAAAGCATGTTAATCTGTAGGTTTTTGAAGTGCCACAAAACACAACATCAATTGAAGTGATAATGCTGGGAGTCACACATGCACATGATTGCTTTCGCCTCAAAATGAGCACACCCGGCGGAGGATTGTGCTTCTGAAAGCTGGAACACCACAAGTACCTCTTTTGAAAATATATACCTATCAATACAAATGTGGGTGAAATGACAGAAAGAGTGATACGTGCACGAGCGGGACGTGACGCACGCCCGCTGATGACAGGTGCAGTGCGCCTCACTGAGCAGCTTTGGTTACTGACAGATTGTGGCAGGTGAGCAAGTCTAAGCAAAGCAACGACTGTCACCTTTAATCTCCCAAATCCACATGCGCGCACACACACACACACACACACACACACACACACACACACACACACACACACACACACACACACACACACACACACACACACACACACACACACAAATACTCACACCACCACTGGCACTACAATATTTTTTCTGCTCCACACCCTGCATGTCTGATTGCTATCCTGTCTGCTGGGGACCGGGACGACCCCAGGGGGAACCAGAGTAGAGCCAGCAACTAAACCGATCTCCCTCTCCCTAGAGACCCCTTTTCTCTCCCCCCTTAGTGCATACACACCCAAAGTGTTGCTGCCATCCCGTCTCATGCAGCCCAGGCCCAGGCAGGCTCCTGCAGGGCATGCTTTAATGACTTCCTCTCTCCTTCCCCTCTCTGCATTTAGGTGTGGCTGCCATCTAAAAGGAGATGGGGGGGAGACAGAGAGATTAGCATATCAGGGGTACAGATTAGTGCTTCTGTGGTGTGTACATGTACTGACAGGGGGTGGTAATAAGAAAAAAAGGACCTCCCTCCTCCCAGCCCGAATCCCGTCCCCTGATTTAACAGAGGGAGTTCAAATAGAACCACAGATAGAAACGCAAGGCCGCTTTATCTGCTCTTCACAGGTAGAGGGAGTGACCATGTTTCCTCGGTTTTAGGCACGATGGTCTGACGCGCAGTGAGGGACTAATGCCATCAAACTGCCAGGAGACCAAAATCGGAATAGAAAATAACAGGCTGAAACTTTCTTTGTGACGTATCATGTGATCAACAAACACAGGCTCTCTCTTAATTCTTTTCTAAGCTGAAAACTAAATGTTCCCCTTTCTATCTCAGTAAGGGTCCTGCTGGTTTGGTTGGTTTTGGCCGGTGTCCAGCTGATCTAGCACTGCCCACTGCCACACAACGAGAGGCCCCCAGCTCGGTGTCAGTTGCGATACGAGAGCCCTGACCGCCGGTGCCCTGTCTCTGCCACAGGACCGAAGAGCTCCTTACCCCCATGGATTTTTCATTTGTGGATCTTGCAGAATCAATGTTCTGTTTTTGCCTTCCCAGACAGGGACTATGGATCAGCATTTTTTTTCAACCACTGCTTATCTCTTTGTGCTTCTATGTGTGTGTGTTTCTTATTTTCCTTAACCTTTTCCTTCTCTGTCTGCCCTGACGAAACCACATCCCCTGATGTTTTTGCTCTGTCCTTCTCTTCTTCTCCCTTCTTTCGATTTTTTTTTGCACATTTCTGCCATGCCTGCACAAGTGCAATATAAGGATGAAACTCACATTTTGTTTTTTTTTAACGTAATCAGAAAACCAACAGGGTATTTAAACACAAAGGTATTTATTTGTACAGACAAATTTCAGTCTCTAGAGCTGCTCGCGTCTCAGCAGAGGTCTAGCTAGAATAGCTGCAGATTCACAGAAAGCCGGGGAAAGTAGGGCAGGAGTCCCTCTCTGACAAACTAAATTGTTTGAATCGTTCTTTAAAGCACAGCGTGGGGCAGTTACAGAGCATTGCTTCTCCACCTGCTCTCAGTTGGACAGAGGAGCACGGTAGCAAGTATTTTTTCCTCTTCCCTCTGCATTTTGTTTCCTTAGAGACTGTGAGCTGCATAGAAGTCATTGTTACCAACGTTGCACCTCACCATGACAATAGCTGTGAAACAGGAAGTTCAGCTGAGACACACTGGGCACAATGTAAATGACTCCTGTCTTTTGCTCCCGCAGTTCTGCTGTCCATTGGAAGCACATAATAAGATGCATTTTGCACCTCCGCCACACCAGAGTGAAGTGAAAGGTATTCACTTTTGACACCCGGACCCTCTACAGGATGGTCGCCGCTCAGATGACATTCAAGCACACGACGGAACACATAATTGCATTCTCACCGCACTCTCAGACAAACACTCCCTGCAGACATTTGGGTCAGTTAATTGGAATTTCACTTAGTGCCAAAGAACCATCATGTAAGGCACTGCTGGCTACTGTTCATATTGGCCGCATTAGGAATAAAAACCTCCCACACTGCTCTAATTACCAGTCTCTAGACAGGTTGGGAGGCGCAGTGTTTGCTAGCAAAGAAAAAAGGTGTTGGGGTGAATTAAACAATTAGAAGACATCTATTTTAATAAACACGATAAATATTTGATTAAATGTAATTTGAAAGTTCACTGTGATCACTCATCTAATATCTTTAACTGTTTTAGGTGTCATCTTTCCTCTGGAGTTCCAGCAACACAGACGGTGACCTTTCAGATGCTGCAATAGAAAAATATTGAACTGCAAAGAAAATGTGTTGGGGTGGGGTGGGGGGGTGCACATCCACTGTCCCATCTCTGTGCAAGTGGGAGTTCAGGTTTGCTGGTTACATCACTGAGGAGAAGGTACACAAAGAAAGATGAGTGTGTACCACTGGAAGACTTTATTCAGGCTTAAGTAATGTCTGGCCTGCACTGGCGAGGTGTAAAAATACATTAACATTTACACTGGGGTGATATTCCGCTCCTTCCTTGTTCATATTTTGGTTCTGCACCTGGTTGGGATGTGTGTATTTTTGTCTCCCCCCAAGGTGTGGCCTCTCCCACAAATCGCACCTCTGATCGCACTCTCTGCCTTCCGCCAAACACAACTCCTGATTGTTTGCACTTCTCTGGTGACCATTCCGTCATGCAGCACTGTCACGTCTCGACCGTTATATGCTACAGCCGGATAGTATCGGTGTCCAGCATTATTTCCGAGCCTCCCTTCTCCGCAGCCAGGGGAAGCGTTAAGGGCAGGCAGAAAGCCGTGCAGGGCTAGTTTCACCTCCTCATTCTGCCTCCTCCACCATATATTAAATCCCACCCACTCCCTTGGAATGCCGAGGAGCCATAAAAAGCACCGCAAGAGAGAGGAAAGGAGGAATCATTACGTGCAATTTATAAACCATTAAGAGCCGTATTAAAAAGCCTGCAATCTAATTCACCCAGCGGTGGGCTCTGGCAACGACGGTGGCTGAGGGGGAGAGGAGAGTTCATTTAGGGGAGTGTGTTTTGGCCACTCAGAGCGTGTGCGATGTTAATAGGGTCCAGGGGGTCACCTCTAGCCAAGGGAGGCTTTACCTTTGCGCTGATGCCCAAGTCAGCAGTGGGAGGGCGAAGGGAGAACACGAAGGCTGACGGACACAGAGAGAGAGATGGGAGGAGAGGGGATAAGAGAGCTGAAGAGATATGATATTGCTGCTCACCCATCCCACCTAGTCCAGCTGGTCATCTCTTAAAAGTAATTGTTATGTGGTTTCACAGCTGTACAGTTCATACAGGGTATGCATGTAGGTGAAATAAAAGTATAAATGTGCCTCTTCAGCCACACAGACCTCTTGGTGGGTCCATTATTGCAGCCTTATGTTGTGTGGACGAGCACTTTTCAAACCCAGTGTACTGCAGGTCTTTAAGAATATCAAAAAAATGTCAGGATGAATAAAAGAGAAATGTACTTTTAATAATGTACAAGATTTCCATTTCATCAAACAGTTCAGTCATAAAAATGTCATCTTTGGTCTGAATATCTCACTCAATATGTACAATAGTGTAATACAGTTCGAATAAATTGACAATGATTAGCTTAAATTAGCATACCAGCGGGAAGCAGGGGTGCACAGCTTGGCTCTGTCCAAAGTTTTAAAAGTCATAGCAGCCCACGTAGCAGCACTTCTGAAGCTCACTAAAATGTAACATTTTAATATAGTGAGCTTATGGCCAGGCTGGTTGCTTAGCCTTCCTTCAAAGCAACCTCAGGCTCAACCTGCAAGGTGAGGGTCATGTGACAGAACCACCAAAGGCGCCAGTGGTCCAGTTTTCTGCAGCCTTGTTACTTGAATGGAGGATTATATCATACGTAATGATGAGTTAGTAGAGAACAGTTTGGAGATGTTATTGAAACATTTGCTAATGTTTGATAATAACCACTTTCTTCAATAACCACCCATTCATTACTATTTACTGATTCATTAAGTACTCTTTTTGTGTGGGCCGTTCACGGCCGTTCCATGTCCAGTATGAGCCCAGCGTGATACATCACACTGGTTCTGCCTCATTACATATTTGTCTGACCATTACCTACATGTTTTGTGCCGCCCCCTCCAAGTAAAGTGTTACACTTTACTTTGTGGTTACTAAGTAAACCGTCATTACTTCCATCCAAGTCATATTTTGCAGCTTCAGGGATGACGACGCCTTTAAAATCAGCGTATTAAACATAAAATGTCCCAGTGTAAGTAAGCTTAAAGTTTTGACTGTGGAAAGGCAGCAAGTCCAAACACAAACTGTTGTCTCAAAGTTTAATTGCATGTTTACCAAATGTCTCAACGTCTGGCACAAAAATTTCCCCAAAATAATTTAGGAGTTGTAGAGAAGTCAAAAGGAAAAGCTGTTCCATGAAAGGGCAATGAAGTGTTACAGAGGATTTTCTATTCACTGATCCAATAACAGAATTCCATTAATGGTTTTATGTGATGTGTGCAGAAGGACACTGGCTATGTTCACATTACACAGCTTAATACTCAATTCTGATTATTTGTCCCCAGATCAGCTGCACAGATCAGCTGTACAGGGACATCCACATCGGGTACCCTCGCAGAAAAGAGCGTATGTACGTCACATGTAAATTAGCGGACAATCGGCAGACACAGAAAGTGAAATTAAACAAACATTAATCAACCTCAGAAACATCACCCTCGCAGCACTCATCTGCAATGTTAGGTCACTGTGTTAGGAGATTTGTGAGTGATAATTTAAAAGTAACAGTCGTGTTTGATATTTCGTTTGTGGAATGAGCCTTTGGTTTGCATTTGCATTATGGATTTGTGCCTGTGATCCAACAAGCACTTTAACTAAATGAAATAGAGCACACAATTAAGACACTGAGGTAATGACTCACATAAATCAGGCTGTTGAATATGTAAACAATAAGAGAGAAGAAACTGACCAAGCATTCAGTGAAACACTTGACAGCTCTTGATAGTTGGTGCTACAGGAAAGGAATATCATATTCAAAGAGTATTGAGGTTCGATACACATCTCTGTTGGGAACGCCATTCATGTGGTTATGAGTTGGAACATTTAAAGTATTCTTGGTTGTAATAAGTGTACGT
The DNA here is from genome assembly GCF_026936395.1 of Plectropomus leopardus. Lineage (NCBI taxonomy): Eukaryota > Metazoa > Chordata > Actinopteri > Perciformes > Serranidae > Plectropomus > Plectropomus leopardus. The sequence continues at coordinate 22,558,816 of NC_142188.1, forward strand.
CGACTGGTTCTGTTTATATCACAGCAGTGTTGATACAATATACTGGAACCATTATAGATATGCCTATATTGTCTCTGTAATAGAAGGTCAAGAGGGTCAATAACTGTGGCATTGAGAGCGTCTGCCCGGAGCCCGAGGCCCTGCCTCACCATATCACAACAACACCACAGTCAATACCCTCCAAATTGAGCCCTCATGCAGAACACTGCACAAATCGATATTCTTAAAAAGGTTACACGTCAAACTATTAAAATACTCTATTGATCCATGTGAAATCTATAGATATGTTTCCCCCGTCCAATGGCACAGGAGTATTCTCATTATTACAGTCTCATTATTTTGATTTCTTACAGTATCGCATGGCAAAGTAGGTGTTGAGATAGAGGCAAATAATTCTCATTCAGTTGGCCACATGCCTTGATAACTGCCGCCCTCTCTTTTGAGAACATCCCGTCAATCTCAATGCCAAAATTTGACAGTTTAATGTTTGCGGCGTGCGGTTTGACATGATGTTCTCTCCCATACAAAAACAGAAAGAGGGAAGGGGACATTTAACGGGGCTACGTGTATAACTCAGTCCCTTACATAAGCTGTGTTAAGAATATCTCAGAAAACAGACTGAACATCCCATTTTGAACCTATTCATCTTCTTTCTTACGGCTGTCAACGTTAGGAGAGAAAACTCCTCCAGCTGAGAGACATAGACAGTCATAGAGCATCTCTCTCATCAAACCCAACTATCTCAAAACCAAACATTAACTTTTTTTTCTCCACATGCCAGCCGCATGTCATTCAACTAAACGCAGCAGCTGCACAGAAATCACAGAATGCACAATAAACCTGTCACAATCTGCACTGGTGGGTAAATGGGAAATTAAAAGACAAAAGCAGGTGTTGTTGAGGATGGAGATTTTTGGTTTGCCAGGTGTAAATCTAGTAAATGGGAGATGAAGGGGAGCGGGAGAGGAAAGGGTGAACAAGATAGATGGGTGGAGTGATATTGAGTATCAAGGTGAATGGAAGAGCATGCAGAAGCATGGAGAAAAATGCAAGGCAAGGCAAAAAGTCAAGAATCAGGTGCCAGAAAAAAGTCAGCTGGCAGTCATAGATGTCCCAGAATAAAGTGTTTTTACTCAGGATAAATGATAGCTTCATGATAAAGGGTGAGAACAAAAATATACAAAAATGGAACCTGGCTGCCTGTCGATCAAAGGTAAAAATATAAAGGAGTTTTATCGTTGTAACCATGAACGTCGAATAAGAAAAACCATGAGTGGCGCTCTCAGGTTTGATGGCATTTTTGATAGCCTCTTTGACCATTTTAGCAAGAGAAGTTAAGTAAAACATCACAGGAGGGAGCAGGAACAGAAAATAGTTTGAGTGTGGAGAAAAGTACAGGGACAGAGTAGAAATAAGTGACCAGAGGCGGTTATGAATGCACAGTCAATAGAGAGACAGAGAATAGGCAGAAGAGGAAAAATCGAAAAGGGCACACCAGAGCAAGAGAAAGTGAGTGGGACAGAGTGAAAAGGCACTGACAGTGAAGAATGGAGGCCGTTAAAGATATCTGCCGAGCGATCTGTTATTACAGGACGAGGGAGACAAACAGCTTCTTTCTTTTTTTTTTTTTTACAGCGAAATAAAGACACTCATCAATTTAAATCCGCAGGGTTCCTGGATCTCACCTTTTCTCTGTCAGGCACTGGGTGGCAAAGGCGCGTTCCTCCCTCCTCTTGTCCACTCATCACGCAGAGGAAGAGGACATCCCTCCAGGGGCATCCTGGGTAATCTTGCGTGGCCGGAAACGTGCCGATGGTGAGCGGATGGCGGCAGGACCCTTTGTTATTTACTGCTCACTTAGCCCCTATGCACCCCGACACACACACAATTTATGAGGACAATCGTCGGGCCCGCCGCGCTCCATTGGAGCACTCCCTGATGGATGTACATGGAGCCTGGAGAGAGGGGAGCGAGAGGGAGGGAGAATCGGGAAGACAAAGATTGAGGTCGAGGTGTCTTACAGTTTTCATTGCTGTAAATTTAACTACTCGTTGAGCTTCATAGGAGAAAAAGCCATCAAAACAACAGATAATTATGATCATTTTGACGTACAAACGTATGCAGGAAGTAAAAAAAGTCATTACATTAATGGGTCAGCTTGAATATCTCAGAGGGTGTGCAGTCTCATCTCATGCTAGGAGTGATGTGAACTGAGCTACCTGCTCGTATGTCTTGCGAAATGCCACTGATGCACCAAATGTCACCAGAATGTCAGCAATTCCACTGTCTGTGTTTTGAGCTTTTATTTCAGCGCATTCATTTTAGCAGATGGCTCTGTTCTCTGCCTCAGCCCTCTGCCCCTTTCATCCTGTCTGCATGGCCCCAAACCTCACCTCTGCTGTCCCTGCATTGTCCCCGTGCTTTTGCTAAGGCGGCCGGCATGCTGCACAGTAAGTGTTCGATCATAACAATCCATTAGAATAATCACTGATAACAAGTCCATTTTCATAAAAAAGACAGCAGAGGGATTAATGAGCTTAATGCTACTTATGTTCCATCCATTTTGTGCTGTAAATCAATAATCCAGTAATAATGTTCTTCAGTGGGGCAACAGAGCCCCAAGAGCAGCATCCTCTGTCTCTTCATGAGTTATTTGAGCCGCCCTGCTATCTCCTTTGTTCTCTATAAAGTTGCCTTTTGGGACGGCAAGGACCAAACACATATATTTTTAGTCTTTTCTACACAGTGTGGTGTGAAACAACACAAGGGATTGGTGAGACTCCAAGAAGCAGAGAGCGCACAGATGGGGAGGGGAGGGGAGGGGAGGGGAGGAAGAGAGGGGGGAAGCAAATGAGCGTAGAGGACGGGGCTGAGAAAGCAGGGGAGAACATGAAATGCATGGAAGGTGGAGGTGGTGGAGTAGAGCGTTTTACATGACTTGGTGTCACCAGCTCATCCTCCATCACTGTCTATAGCTGTCCTCTAAGATATGATACTTCTTTATATATCTTTTTTGAAAGAGGATACTGTTTAGTGGTTATTTGTTGTCTGATTTTTATGTCTTTGAAATCTATTACATTCAGCAGTATTCTGACATGATTATTGTGTCAGTTTTTCACTTGTATTCAGAAACAGCCAAAAACAGCCAAGACTGCAGCTCAGGACATTTCAAAATAAAATGAAATCACATTTCAATGGCAGATTCTCATTCACATGAACACATTATCTGTCTTTCAACTTTTTTGACAGTTTTATACTGATGTTTAAAATTGCGAGCCTTTATGCTGCCATAAATGTAGGATTTGTGCATTGTGTTTTCCTGAAGTGCTGTCATGACAACTTGAGGTATTTTTAACTGCATAGCTGAGTACTTAGAAAATACATTATGGGTTTAGCACTTTAGAAAATGTTTTTTAACAACCTATCTTATTTATCATGCAGTATCTTCTTATGATGTTCCTAGCCAGGGATGTCTCCTGTTTTTTCTGTAAACACTAACAAGTTATGTTTGCTTTTAGTGTTTTTCACCAAAAGTCACTGTGTGTTTCCTTGAGGTGTAACACTTTTTGTCTTTCCCAGAACACTTAAGCTGCATCCTTTACATTTTTGTTTACTAGCTAGCAGTGTTCTTCTCTGCTTCTCATGCAATACTCTGGATCAGTGAAATGATATGAAAGCATTTGCAAGACTGTAGCCCTTTTTACACAGAGATCGCACATCAGGGCCTTCTTTGTGCAGCCTTTGCTTTTTCACACAGAACCAAACAACAGATTATAGACAGCATGCTGGCATCCCGGAAGCAAAAGAGGCATGACGGGTGTGACACTTAACACAACAGTGCTCTATAAACAACAACAATGGCAGTAACATGCTAATGACAATTATTTGCCTTCTGTGTTATATGGTGGCTGATCTTGTCCTATGCTTGGAGGATAAGGAGCTCTTGAACCTCTCAGACATCACTGTTTCCCCAATTTGTGATCCTTTTTGGCAGCTGTTCTTGTTTGAGATAGCCGCTTTCTGCTGCTAGCTGCTTTTTAAATCTCGCTGTGGATTACACACATAACACATCTTCAGAACATCACACCTGTCTTGTCCATGGTCCCATCCTGCCAGCTGTCCTATTTACACAGATGCCAAATCTGCACTGTTGCTACCTTTGCTGCTGACTTAAAGGCAAAAGAACTCTGCCCTCCCAATCCGGGATTGTACCTTTTATACAGAAAAACGAGGTGGCTTGATGGCACAATATTCCTACTTTGACCAAGCAGTATAAAAGGGGCTTGTGTATCAAATTGCCCATGATTGCATGCATCATGGGACAAAAACAAAACTGGGACCCAGTGACAAAATACACTTCTCCATAGCACCACTACTGGTCAAAAATTCCTTACTGTAGCTTTAAGTTTGTCTTGTGACTTTCGTGTTATGCCGACATTCTCACAAGACAAAAACGTCCCAACTCTACATGGCAACTTCGGTATGGTTGATGCTGGGGAATGATTGTGGCTTGGGCAAATAAATTCTGCTTGGACTCTGGGTAAACCTGCATTAACAGGATTTTTTGGCCACTTGGAGTAGCAGAAACAAGCTGTAAACACAACCCTGACATAGTATCAACTTACACAGTAAAGTTAATATGGGGAATGCCTACTTACACTTCAAGCAGATAAGGGAGCAACATTAACATTTATTGTTTTGCTCTCCCCCAACTCCTGGGGGAAATATCTGTCTCTTTAGCTGCTAAATGCTCCACTATGTTCACCAGCGAGTCACTAACTCTGTCTGTCTTCTGTTTGGTAACAAGCAACAAGCGTATACTGAGTTTATTAAAACTTTTTACCCCTGAAAACAGCTGCCTGCTGCATCTGGAAATGACACTGATTAGAACTGTGAGAGTGAATCAAAACAGAAAATTAGCAGAATTGTGTCATAATTCTCTGAGGATTCATCACTACAAGTGATCCCTTTCACATGTGTTATCTGATCCATTCTAATATGAATGTATTGATTACTGTTGCTTAAAGGTTAGGTTATGGTTAAAGCTGGGGGAAAATTGTGGTTATGGTCAGAAAACAGCTATAAAAAGCTGGCCTTTAGGACATAAACTCTGGTCTTCTGTAAGGAAGTCAGACACATTTCAACCTCCGCACCTTCACCTCCACTTTTCAAATGAACAGCCTGTTCTCACTTTTAAGTCGTCAAATACTGACCCTTTGCCCCCTTGGTGTCTACTGGCAACGCACCAGGCACCCTTCAGTCTCAGGGTCAAGTACTGTCATGGAGTTAGTTGAAAATCCAACCAAAATGTCTAATAAAGACAACAAAGGCTGCTTTTGGCATTGATAATCCACACCAAGGTGTAATCTCATATGTACTGTATGCCATTCATAGTGATACTGGACTCTTAATGTCTCAAGGGCACTTTGAGCTAGCATCAAGTCAAGAAAGTACAATCAGGTAGTAAGAGGTGCCCACTAGACCTCATACTGGCATCTCACACCTTCCTATTCAAAACTTTTTGATGCCAGATCAGCCAGATTTACCGCTGACTCAAAAAAACATATTTGATAAAGATCAGGATGTCCCAGCAGAGGCTGACCTGACGAGGGGTGACAAGTATTCACAATTAAAACGAAAGACTCTAAAAATGCTGGAAAAAGTAAGAGTCAGACATCTTGCCTTCTGGCTTTATGCTGTCTTATCTTGTTGTGATAATTTAACCATAGTAAGAAATCTTCACACAATATTTACAGTATCCTACGGTAAGGAATTGATCTGTCTCTATTATTTATGTTAACATCCAAGGAAAAACATCTACTCACTGGGGGGATTGATATAACCAGAAATAATTACTACACTATAGCTGTGTTTACTATTTGAATTTTGTTCCATCCTACAGTAATGAAGAATGGTTTGCGTGTGGTCACACTCTGTTCTGGTTGGAGGGGATAAGGGTGGAGCTAGGTGCAGCACAGGGTTAATTTGAAACATGTTGGAAGCATCAGGGTCCAGACAGCCTCCTGCATCCCCAGCTGGCGGCCTCCCCTCTGCTCCATCCCCGTTCTGGCTGCTCACATACACACGATGCACTGAGAGAGCGGCAAGAGAGAAAGAGCTGGCAAACTCTACTGCCCATGTGCCAACGCCAAGCCCCAACACTGCACTGCCTGCCTCAGCAACAATCTCTGCAACAGCATTTAGAACAGGAGGTAATAGCCCACAACATGCCCTGACGCTGCATTTATTCACATAATGTGAGCAAATTTGAATAAAACTGCAACAGATTGACATCTCTTTCAGTCTTTTTTTCCAGATTTCACAATACCCTCAGTCATTCAGTGGCTTCGAATCCAGAAGAACATCGCCCTCAGGTCCATATTTGTTTCAGCTGACACAGCCTCTACAGTCCTCAGGTGCCATGTTTACAATCAAGTAGAGATAGGAAGATATTATACGAGGATGCAGTCTTCTTAGGTGCTTTGAAATGTGATAAAATGTGTGTATATCTCCTCTCAAAACTATTATCTTTACACATTATGCACATCAAGCAGATTAGCAGGCATGTTTTACCCCTATTATATAACAACATAATGGGCAGAAACTGTGGAGGAATCTCCGACGTGCTGTATAATTGGAGGCACGGCTTCATTATATTTGCAGGGATTTACAGTCTATTACATGAAGCAAGTGCAGCAACTTAAGAGTGCATCATAAGTTCAGCATCCCCAGATGAGAGGAGGATGAGAGACTGGTAGTAAGAATGAAGGAACACCAGAGGCCATCTGCATGTGTTATTAAACTGCCCATCGCCTTGCACTAAATCCCAACAGTGGGAAAAAATCCAGCAATCTGAGCACATATGGCCAGCGACCGGTGCTTGAATTATCCTTTAAATGTAGGTTAATGAATTCAGGAGCAAGCTGTGCTCATGAGCATCATATCTTTAACAACCTGACAGACGCACCTGCCAATCTGTGGCAGGAGGAGGGAGGGGGGGTGCGGGCGGTTAAGGAGGGGCGGGATCGATCGGCATCGCCACCCTGTTGGGTGACAGCGCCACCGGAGATGCCGGGACACCCAGGGCAAGTCCATTCATCAGAGACCATCAGGAGCTAATGAAACACACTGAGAGAGTGATTAAGACACAAACACCGACTACAGCAGGGCCCCGTGCCTGATGCATTAATCACAGCCACTGTCTACGGGTATCTTTACCCTCTCTGTTGCTGTGTGTGTGTGTGTGTGTGTGTGCAAGCATATCTGTTTGTCCATACAGATACTTACAGACTGGTCTTTATGTCTGGATCGAAGGTGAATTTGTCATGAAATTTGCTGCTGCGTGCATGTAAAAGGTGCTACTGTCCTTTCTGTTTGCCCTTGGATATGCTCCACCACCTTTGCGGCTCTGCCAATTAACGCCACTGTGCTAGGACTTGGCAAAAATACAAGAAAATGTTCTCCTACTGATCATTAACTTTTGGTGTTAATTGATTAATCAAACCTGGCTGATAATGAGCAAACACCTAAGAGCGAAAACAGTGTTCCATCTTGGGAGGGCTTGCCCTGTCTGCTCAGCAAATGAATAATACAATGCAGATGGTATGAGAGTTATATATTTATTTTAGACTTTTCTGCAGCCGATTACTCATTGCAGTCTGGTTGCACATAAGTTTGTCACATGAACTTGGCTGGTAGGAGCTGCAGCATCTTTTTTGGAAGTCCAAGACAGCACCGCTGCAGTAAGGCTGTCAACAACATCCAAACACCATCTGTGGTGTCACCGTCAGAGAAAGAGACTGCATATTGTTTATGACAGAATCAAGATGAGGTTTTAATACCCGGTTTTATTGCTTAACAAATGAAGACAGGCTGAAGGTGATTATTTATATCTATTAATTAAGTTAATTAAGATGGGAGGATTTGCTTCCCTCGCCCCTGTTGTTAATTACATCTGTGTCGACAGCGCAAGGTTGATGCCGTAAATACAGATGTCATCTCTGCACAGCCAGTACTAGATTAAGCTCAGCGTGTGTTTGCATGTGCATGTTTGTGTGCATGCGTATGTGCAATGATGTATTTAATCATCAATGTCACCAATGCTAAGTACACAGTGCAAAACTCCTTATTCATAGCCTGGAATGTAATGCAAAATGTCTCTAACAACAGCGGCTGGAACAAACCGTCACTGAGTCACACAAATGTGTAATCCCTAGAAATGAAAAAGACACTGTCTCTCTGTGTTTCATGTGTCTTTGTCCAAAGCAGCCCAGTAGTTCGACCTGCTGAGTGAGCAGACCCACTCTATCTCTGTCCCTTCTTCAGACTCGCTTCTGTTGCTGCAAATGGGACAGCGACCAAGGGGTCTGCACTACAAGCAGCAGATTAAAGGATTACCATTAATTAGATGTCAGGGACAGAGAGGGGCTTTGCCTGTCTTGGCCATGATACAATATCTGTTAATCTTCTGCGCTCCTGGATAAAAAGAAATCAGTCCATTGACAGGAAAAATAGGAAAAGAGGGATGGGGCCAGAGAAGAATTGAAAACAAGAACAAAGAGGCAGAGGAGTGAGGGGTGGGTATAGAGATTGCAGAAATGAAAGAGGTGGAATAAAGCAAATATGCTCGTGTTCCACTTGAATGTACATTGAGTTTTTTCTTATAGAAAGAAAAGCAGCTGGGGATAATGAGAGGCGTAAGGGTGTAAGAGACCAAAAGGACGAAACAATGAGTCAATAACGAATGATCTATGGTGAAACAACGTGCTGAAGAGAGGGGTGAAGTGGCTCGGGCCCGGGAATAGAATACTGACTCCCAAGATAACGCTTTGCTTTTAGCTTGTTAGCTTTTTAGTGCAATATCTCTTAAAAAGATTTAAAAAAAAACAAAACAAAAAAAAAACTCTTTATTATTTAGTACCAGAGGGCTGATCAAGTCATTGTTTTGCAGGTCAAAACTAGGACTCAAGTCTTGACGCTTAAGTCTTAAGTCAAGTCCCAAGTCAATAGACAAGTCTCGAGTCCTATAGTCATAATGCAACAGAGTAGCTAATAGCATACTGTATTAAAAAAGAAAAATCATAAATGCTTTCACATTTGTATTTATTTGTTAGAAGCGGTTGTTTTTGGCCCACAGGTTTTGCTTACTGCAATCATAGACTGTAAAAGTAATGGAAGTAGTTAACATAACTTTACTTATGTTTTTGGCACTTCAGTGATGGCTTCATTTTTTTAGCCCCAGATGTTACAAACTGACTGCAATCCATTATTAGTTTTGGTATGCAAATAAAACTTGAAAATAATTCTTTCTCACCGGCACTGAGAACAGTAACTTCAGTTCTGCATGGTTCTCTTGTGCAACTTGATCGGACAATGTCAGATAGGTTCAAACAAAGCGGATCATCTGGAGAATTAATTAAAGACTTGCATAATGTAAATTTTATTTGAATTGGGAAATGAATTGATTTGTAGCACACTTTTTAAAGAACATACCTTTTCATTTTTGATTGGGGGGGGGCAAGGTTTCAAGTCAAAAGGCTCAAGTTATAGCCATGTAGAGTTATAGTCATTGGTGTTGAAGTCCAAGTTAAGTTGCAATTTTGTTTTTTTGGATTTTGTCATTTCCAAAGTCTAGAAGTCCAAGTCATGTGCCTTAAGAAGACACCTCTGCTTATTACTACAATAAATATTTTTTTTTCCAAATCAAGATTGGCCTTAAAAATCTCCCAGTTAGACATTTCTCCATCTCATCTGTCAGCTTTACTCTGCACGACTACATCTGTATGATTGTCAAAAGAAAGTGAAAAATGACCAGCTGCACTTCACAGATATAGTGTTCCTTTGTACACACGTGTCATTTATAATTGAAGACTCAGTCAGATGGCTAGCAAGTAAGTCAGGTGATTGACAGGTGACTGGTATAGGTTTGATAAGGCACTGGTCCATAATAGAAGTCCTGACCCTTTACGTTTAGTGCTATTAACCCAAGCCAGACTGCTGTGTGTTGACTTCATCTTCTTTTGACAGGGAGTCTGATACTGTGCCTCAGGCCAGGTGAGGACAGGCTATCAGGGTCCTGTTAAACACCCGCCTACTGCCCAGCAGATAACACTCCCCCTCTGGGCGCCATGATTGTGGTTACTGTCTTCCAAGTCTGGACACCTGCACCGAGCCTACAGCTGTATGAGGCTTATCACCAGCATGTACACACAAGATGGTAATGCTTCTAGAAAATACCTGCAAAGTGAGGTTGATATTAAAATACACAACTATTTTTTTGCATTTTGTCGAGGTGTTTGAAAGCCTGAAGGCAAGTGCACGACTGCAAATATTTGCTGCAGCGAGGAGCACCTGATGTAAATTTGAGCTGTGAGGGGGTAATTGATGGAGGAGGGCTGGGACATCATTTTCTTATGGCCAGGCATAGGGCATTCCCTCTATTTGAGCAGAGGGACTCTGGGCACCCCTATGAGCCCCACTCGCCGGAGACTCTAATTACTTTGGGGACCTGGAGAATTCAAAGGATTTAGATACGGGAAAAAAGAATTTCCAATTTACTGCACCACTTGATGTTTGTCTTCGTTTGTGGCATGACTTCTGCTTCGGAAAGCAAACAGACACAAAGTGCACATTTGTGTGTCCTGATAAAGGTGAAACATTATTAGAACGCTGTCACGGCTGTGTTTATCCCTGGGAAGCGTGTGTGTGTGGATAATAATCTCCTGGACAAACACACTGTAACCCCCCCTTTAACTCTGCCAGAGCTATCTTCATCTCACAAAGCTCAACCCCTGCCTGTCTGGCCACTGACATTTCTGCTCATGCAGCGCAGCCACCGCCCCCCCAAAAAAAACCTTTACACTGGGAATAAATTACCTCTGAAAGAATAAAGACAGAGCCATCAGTTTCAGTCCTTGATTGAGTCATATCTCATTCGCTTTTATCACGCCGTTGTTTAGACATTTACACAGAGTTGTGAAAAATCCAATAATCAGTTCACAGTTGGGGGAAATGTTCTGCATAAGAATCTTGATATGATATCTTTCAGTTCTGGAGAGGTCCGTGGTCCGCTAGGCGAATGATTTGGTTACATGCAAATCATCTTTTCATTCCCTGAGCTTTTATATAATTAGAATCCCATAATCAAATTCAACTGCAAAAAAAAAAAAAAGCATAAAAAATATTCATTTTCATTTTTCATTAGTTTGAAGCTTAGATTACATTTTCGCCTGATTGAGAACAGTCCCCCTGTGGACTGTGGAAGGTGCTGTCTAAACAATTTAAAACATGGCTTCCTTGACAACAGACCCTCTGAAGCATGATAATCAGAAACACATTTTGGTTATTAGGTCAACCGACAATAATTGCCTGGCAGGTTGGTCAATTAACACTTTTCGCCCCACACGTGTTTGGATCTGCATGCACATGTTTACGTTGTAGCTTCATATAGTGGTTCAGAAAGGTGTTAATTTCTCTTTTGCATGATTTAGTCAGAGCACATTGGGTAAATGCAAATCACATGGAAGGATATTAGTATATCAGAGAAAGGGGAGCAGCATGACGCTCTTTGGAATTATGAGGCCACAAAGCTGTAAAAGCTTAATTTGAGAGGTTATACTGTTGCCGACGGAACGCTATAACGAAGCTCAATGGTCATAGGAGGATTTATTAAAAAAAAATATTCCGAGTGATTCGCTTGTCATCAGCTGAGAGCACCCCGACGCATATGCACAGAACCATGACCAATGAAATGAGAGTGAGAGAAAATGGGTGGTAAACTTTCCATCATCTCCATTCTTTCCTATTTAACAGGGGGGATATTTTGCGTTCGCTCTGAGTGGAAGAGACCAGTAAAGCCACTGTGTTTTACGGCCTCCTGGCTCGGTGTTGACAAAGATTGGGCACCGGAGAGGCCTGCGAGAAAGTCACAAAGTCATGCAGGACAGAGAGTGGGAGCTCGCAGAGTGCTCCCTCACTGACAGAATCTAGTGTTTAAGGCATTAACGCCACACTTTCACACTTTAATTGAGCACCTGGTGAGCGAGATGTCAAACAGCAGAGCTCTCCAGGGTGGCATTTCTTGTCTAAGTTATGTGTATGCATGTGTGTGTTTGACTGTATGTGCACGTTTGTTTGTGTGTGTGCACGTAGGCTGCGTGGGAGTGTGACAGACAGAATGAGACCTCTCAGCAGAAGGTGCTGGGGAGACAATCAATACCGCTCACCAAGGTTTTCGGCTACAGCACTCTCTCGTTATGCGAGGCGAGAGAGGGCTGCTGCCGAGTCTGGCTGAGGGGGAGCCGGGGGAGTATGGACATGCACTCACAGAGGCCCCTTGATGCCGGCCTTTGCTGTCGTTTTTATGATACGTGACAAGATAATGAGTCTGTAGCACCCTCGAAAATATCTCCCATGGGCGTATTATCCTTTTGTATCTTTTCCTTGGAGGAGTATTCTGTCTTGAGATTCACCATGAACAATGTGACCAGATGTCTATTCAAAGGCACCTCTATTTTAGATGTCCAAAACCAAGAGAGGCTATTTGTGAATATGCTGTACCGACAAACGCAGTGGGAGGAAAAAAAAATGAACAGAAAATGATACCTAGAGCATACCGTGACATTGGAAAAAATACCTCTCTGCAAACAATGTGGCCCCTATTATCTACAAATAACCAGAATCCCGAAGGTGCTTTTGGATTAAATATAACTGCGAAAATAATGGGCATATTTTAAAATTTGATAATGCAACCCAATCCTTCTGGGCACTGTTTTCTTGGACTAAGACTGTGGGACAGTTCTGTTGAGCTGCACCCCATCCCCATCCATTTTTATGCATGCTGCCAGTAAGCTGTGCCAAAGTGCTGATATCCCTCATTAGAAAAGCAGGATCCAGGAAAGAGTCCAACTAATGCCTGCTCACACTGATACAATGATGGTGCAGGGTCTCCACAGGAGATTTGAAGGTCAACAAGAAAAACAGGTTGTAATAGATAGCAAATTGTGGCCGGTGAAAGCCCATTTAAATGGAATATCTTGCCGTGTTGTAGAATGAGCTTAAGGGGAGTGGAGATGTGCTCCCTCATGCTTGTTAACGCTAACTGAATTTGACTGCAGAAGGAAACAGACATGCTGATTGAGGTGACTGTGTACGCATGTGTATCCAAGTGAAGCCTGTGTGATTTCCATGCCAGCAGTCAATTCATCCGCACAGTGTGGGGCTCCTGCACTGTAGCACGCACACGGAAAGTGCAGAATATTTGACATAGATTAGGAAAAAGTGCAGCTATTCTAGCAAGTCATTCATTATCTGGTGATATCCAAAATAATTCTATCCACTGAGCCCACAAAAGCCAACATTTATCCAGCCCTTAGGGCAGAGCCTGGGGAGGCTTGGCTCCAAGCCGGCTGGAATGTAGAGTTAACACAGGTCACATCCCATCTCCCGATCCTTAGGCAAAATATGTATCCTCATTTCCAGCAATTCCACATATCACCAGCCACCTCCTTTTTCTGTTATGACTACATTTGTCACCACATTCTGCTCTCTTCCTCCTGCTCACTCGCTCAAACACACGTGCGCACAAAGTGGATTCGCACTCCCGTCTTACTTGAAAGGCTTCTCCCTCCCGCGGTTCTTTGCGAATCTCTGGGGTGCTGCAGGTGTGGTGAGGGCCTTTCGGTACCAGATAGGGCACGGGGATTACACCGCCACTAGATTAAACCACCATCATTGCCTGCTGGGAATTCTAACAATTATCAGCCTCGTACTCCAGGGATGTGGGACTGATGGGGGACAGGGGGTCCTGAGGCGAAGGGAGGGGGTGGGGGGGGCAGGCATCGTTTGTCACAAGGGTAACTTCTCCATCTTGAACATCGGTCTGCCACATTGAGATAAACAGTGCCTGCCAGGCAAAACATCAGATGTCTCAAATGCACTGTTAAGAAGCACAGTTTGAGACGTGGCGCTGACTACTTCGTTTCATGTGACTGGTTTAAGAACACCCTGCTGCTTATCTCCTTTTGTTTTATTCTGAATCCTTGGCCACATCGCCGGTCACTGATGCTGCTGTTGAAAGTGTTAATGCTCCCTTCTGCTGCCCACACAAAAGCAGGCCTCTTTTGTCATTTTGGAGCCTGTTGTAAATTGAAGAACCCTTCTGAGGGCATTGGGGGAAGAAAAAAGGGGGTCTGTAATGAGCGCATTAAAACAACATATGCTGCTCCTTTGCACCTCACTTCAGACTGGCTTTTATTTCACCCTTTTTCCCTCTATTGCACACTCTGCTCCCCCTCTGTTCAATTCCCACTTGCCTCTTTTTTGGAAAGTCATTGAGAGTCTTTGTCAAAGACAGGCTGAAGTGAATGTGAAAGCGTGCCCCTGGCCTTGTCGCCTCATAGTGGAGCGGTCCATCTGACCACCAGCAGTAGGTTGGGCCAAGTGGGGCCATTAGACCAGACCTGGGAGACCCGTGCAGCCACCAATGCCAAGCTGCTCCACTCTCCTTCAAGCTTCAAACTACTCTGCCCACCTCAGCCACGAGCCCCTCCTCCTCTCTTCCCCCTGCAGGTGCCAACTCTTCTGCTCAGCCAGATCCCACTGGAGTACACGGAAAAAATCCATCCAGTCAACCCCGTCCCCCCCCCCTCGTGTGTGTGTGTGTGTGTGTGTGTGTGTGTGTGTGTGCGTATGCGTGCGTGTGCAAGCAGTGGGGGGAGTGGAACTGAAATGTGAAAGAGCACTGGTGGCAAAATGGGACTCGTAAGCGAAAGTGTCAGAGGAGGTTCAGTCCCGCAGGGGCTAATTTCGTATTGTTGTCCGGATGACCTTGAGCTGAGTGCCATGGAAACATTTCTACCTTGACTTTGCGAGGTGTCTTGGCGGCTCCATGTGTCGTGTGGCGACAAAGCCCTCTCACCTCAGAACAGAGAGAAATCGCCTAAGGCAAAAGGCTGGAAATAATAGTAGGGGCGCCTTCTGTACCTGGAGAAGGAGAGTATTAGCAGGAAATCTTTTGAGGTGCCGCTGTTCATGCTCCATAGCTCCTCTTCAGACAGGTAGCTGTATTTGAAAGCTATTGATGGCCTTGTTCAATCAATGGAACAACAAAGTCCTGAACCAAAGTGACTCAGAGAAAAGTGAGGGTAAGTGCATGTGTGTGTGAGAGAGAGAGACAGACAAGGAGGACAAGAGAGCTTGTGATTGCAAGTGTTAATGCGGGTTAAAAGGGCATGTGGTTTAGGGGTGTTCAGAGTGTGTATTCGTGTACAGGAAGAGAGAGAGAGACAGAGAGAGAGAGAGAGAGAGAGAGAGAGAGAGAGAGAGAGAGAGAGAGAGAGAAAGGCGCAGAAAGACACAGAGAATACCTATGAGATTTGATCTTATGATATTAGCTTGGAAATGTACCAAACCTCCATGTTTGTATCTAAGCAACATGTGCACTCTATGTTAATTTCTGTCAGCTAACACTATATTCAGCTGCATCTTTCTGCTGGCTTTTGATGTCAGAATGAAATCAGCTGGAATACATTAGGCTACACGCATTTATTTCAGGAATTAAGTAATATTAGGCTTTGATTACCAAAAACTGTGCCCAGGCAGTACAAGACAATATTTGTATGCAAATGCAGAAAAACAAAACCGCACTGCCGGAAAATGCTAAACAGGGACGCAGTAAGGATTCTTTTTCTCTCAGCCTAAAGACAAATGCAAAAACCTCCAACTAAACAATCAAATATTTGTCATCAGCATTTGCAAAATCACTTGATTTGAATGTTTTTAATAGAGATTAGGTGAACTTTCAAATGTACCTGCCGTAAGTTTCTTAGTTTCCTCCGTCATGTCATGACTCATATGGACTGCAGCTGTGCGTTTGGAGGAGGAGGAGTAGGCACACCTCACCCACTGTCCTGCTGTGAAAGCCATGGCCCATCTGCCACCTCAAGACACGCTAGAAAACACTGTGATATAACCATTGATTGGTGCACCTTTCACCAGACACATTCATGACTTTCTCAGTCAAATCCAGAGCAGGTTTTGAGACTGTGGTCATGCACAATTGGCAACAATATTTGGATTAAGAAGGCAGGCAAATGGGCTTATGTAAACGATCTGCGATGAATCATGTTTTGTTTGCTTCCTTCCCCCCTCGAAACATTACGAAAGTTAGCATTCGTTGTTAACATCAATTAGGAATTAATTACGTGCTGCCTTGTAAACAATGTTCTCAATAGAGACCACAGGGCCGTGCGTCATTGTTTAGTATTTATACTGAGCAAGCATTTGTAGCTGGCATCTCTTTTCCTGCGAAGTGCCCTTGGAACCAAGTCTTTTATATCTCAATTAAAGTGCTTTCCCTGTGCTCCCTAGCTCGGAGCATGGCCATTATCACCATGGCTCCCAACAGTCTAATTATGCCCACTCCCAACATCCACCCCCCTCCCTATCAGAACCCTATACTGCGCCCACGCCGCTCTATCTTGGACCTTGGCAGGCTCACCTCAGCCTCCTTGCAGCCAATCAGAGGGCAGTGTGTGCCATCATTAGAGTATGGTACCGGGCTGTGTGGCGCTGGGTGTCTCTATGGGAGGCATTGATGAAATACCCCAGGGGAGACATGGCACAGCAAGGCTGCTGCTAAACCCTGAACTGCCTGTCAGCAGCACTTTGTCTGAACATGATAAGTTCCTGTTAGGAGGCAGTGCAGCCATGCCAGGACCCACGCCCCCTGCAATGTACAGCAGCAGAGACCTCCAAAAAAGTAGCCCCATATTTCAGAGCAGCCACAGTGTCTGGACATTCATTGTGTAGGAAGAATTACCACTGCTGAAAAAAAAAACTGCCGAACTATGACTCAGGTGTAAAACCCCATAAAATATTAATTTAATAATTACATAAATCTGTAAAGCCAGTTAAAAAGTAAGGGTGGGAATACTCTGTATTTTTATTTTTGTAAACAAATTCCACATACACCAACATTAAATTGATCCTCCTAAGAAATGAAGTAGCAAAAGCTCCATTGTTGTAAAAAACATTTTTAAAAACACATTTATGTGCCACACTGTTGCACCTAGCAACATGCTCCTTCATTAATATGAACATGGGCATTTTGACTAAATCCAACTTACACCGCCCTGCTGCTGTAAATACTCATTACAGCAACAAATGTATATTATTCTGCAGCTAGAAATAGTTCCAAAAATGCATTACTCCAGTTTGAGTTGCATTTTCTAAAGTGCCCAGCTGTTTTAGGAAATAATTAAATATTTTCTTGAGATGAAACACCATATTTGTGCCACCTCCAGACATGTTTTAAAGTTTGTAAAAAATAATCACAATGATTTATATATTCCTTAACACGGTTTTCATAACTTTCTGACAAGTTGCTGGAGGCAGGTCCACTCTTTCTCTCCTACTGAGAAATTTTGGATCTAGTCTTCACCCCTTCCTCAGCCGCTGCTGCAGTGGTTTTCTCCAGCCCTGACACATTAGTAATGCAAAGTTTGGTAATAGGTCTGGCCATAGGAGACAAGAAATAGGTTGATGGTGAAAAAGAAAGACCATAAGGCCAAATTGTCGAAATGCAAAATTCAGTGCTTCAAAACATCAGTCAGAAATGCAATAATATCTGCTATAATAGTGTTTTTGGTAAATAGTCGAGGGAAGCTCCAGGGTCCACTTTACATCAAAAAAACTTCACACTTTACCACATTTGCCATTAAAATTTCACTATGCTAATGCTAATGTAGCTGACTTTACAAGTTATCTCCCGGCTGGAGGTCTGTTTCCCTTTCGATATGTGTTTTCTGCAAAATATAGCGATAGGCTTCATTTAAATGACATATCTAATCTAATGGCATGGCGTACTTTTGAATCTCAGATTTAAGGAATGTGAAAACCCTGTACACATACAAGTCAGTTTAGTCAAGGTCACACATTTTAGGGGACATAAACAGAAGAAAAACATTTTTGAGAGGAGGGGGACTTCAACATTTAGGTCTACAGTAGAAACACATGTACTTTGGGCTGAGTGCAACAGACAGGGAGGGGAAGTTGGGAAATGTCTCCAATAGAAAATATAGAATAATGCCAGCCTATTAAAAAGAAATAATTGAAGTGTTTAGCTTTATAAAGAAGAGTATCAAAATTTCAAACCAAGACAAATAATGACACCCTCTGATTACTTCTATGGATCCAACCCCAAAGACATCTGACTGGGAATGATTGATAGTAGCAGTCAGACCTTTTCCTTTAGACTCCTAAATGGCAGGATGGGTTTTTACACATAATTCACTTCCAAACAGAAACAGCAGGTAAAATGAGCTACTGCTGTTTCTGAGATATGTGATTAGCTTTCAGATGTGGTTTATTATTTTAATATATAAAGATACAGATTTGACTGAGCAATATCAAAAAAATTAAGGTAAATCAGGATTTTTTGAGTAACACTCACGGGTCAAAGATGAAACACAGAGTTCTTGCTCATGATAACTCCAAGCCTTTTCGCAGCGAGAGATGGGAATATGAAGCGGCTGGGTGACTTGCAGCTTTCCATAGGCAGAGTGGCAGCTTAATGGAAAATAAGGGAAAGAGTAGAACTGCCAAAAGACAAGTCCAAGAAAGTACAGAGCTACAAACAAAGCGCACCTGTTCTGCATAGAGAGCACAAATGAGACTTCACTATCATAAATCATGCACCTATAGCAGACAGGTACCTACTCATATTTAGACTCTGGGGGCAGATGCAGACTGTAGGAGCATAGGAGGACTGTTGTTTGTGGAATAAGCTGCCACCACTCAATTACAAACTAAAGCTCACAACATGCCTCTGACATATAGAAGGTCAAAAAGGAATAAATGAAACACAAAACTATGTATGAAAGTGCGGTAAGGAGGGCAGCTAGCCTTCAGAGCAGCTTAGAGCCTCCTTGAAATGATGTCATAAGGTAACCTACACCGCATATGGTGCAATATTAAACCATTCTTCAACGACAACAGGATCCAGTCTTAGAGGGATGACGAAGGTGAATACTTTACACACTGCTCCTCAAAAAAATCCCAAAGCTCCAATGATGTTTAGATGTTTGAAATTAAAAGACTTGTGACTTCTTCCTGGTGTTCATGAAACCACTTTTTAATTTATTTAGCAGCATGCATTGTGGCGTTATCATCTTGGTATATGGGAACATCACGAGGGAACAGCGCCTGCACCACAGGGTGCACTTGGTTGTGTGAAATAGCTTCATATTCTTTGGTTATGCAATCATGTAGAGCAATCATGAGACCTAATGGTCCCCAGTAGATGGCTGCCCCTACTATTACAGCTCCGCTGCCATGTTTAACAGTCGGCAACAGACATTGTGGGTTGAAAGCGTCATTTAGCTTTCCTCGGGACCTAAAGAGGGTGAAAGATGACTCATTAGATAATATTGCTTCTTGCTGTTGCTCAGGGTTCAGGTTTACAGCAGGTGTTTATTTGTTGGCCTTGGATACAGTGTGCTTTCTAACAGCAGCCTTGCCACAAATACCAGCTTTGTGAAACTCACAGTGTACAGGTTTTGTAGGCTGAGTCAGAGCAATGTTTACTGAATACTGTGGTAATATTGGGGGCTGCACTGTTAAACAATTGTCACATTACTGCATGTGTCTGTCTGCCTTTGTTAGCGAGTTTCTGCTGCGTCCACATTTTACTCTTTTCTGATACAGTTCAGACATTATGGCATAATGTTGTTTACATCTGACACATGCAACTATTGTTCTGAACCTCCAGCCTTTCAGCTTACTATCCCCACGCCAAAAGACACGTTTCGCATCGCATTAAACGCCCCGGACAGCATCAGTTGAGAATGCGCCTGGACAGAACCGGTCAGGGTCTTATTGTACGCCAGCAGACGGACAGTCGACACCTGCCGCATGCGGACGAGTGGCACCACTTGAGAACACAGCCAGATGGAACCTGTCGCTGCACGACATGCCACAGAATGGCGTCAGGTTAAAACACTGTTGGTGACAATATATTATAAGGAGCACAAAGGAGGGTAGGAGTGGTGGATGAGTCCAACAAACCCTGGGCTTTCGTGCAGGATTCCAGCGTTCACTTCCCGTCTGAATCTAAATGTTTTCTACACCTTTTCATGTGCCTCCTTCTCCTAATCCTAACCATCCATGCCAGCATGTGCTTTTGTTGACACTCCAGCATCGGTTGCTGTGTGCTTGTGTTGTATAACCACATGCCCCGTCATCCCATCATGTACATTTGTTGACATCCTGGTAGAAATCATCCCGGAATATAGAGAGCAGACGTAGAAGAATACCTAGAACATATAACGTAGATGCAGAAGTCCACTGCAAAGTGGCAACATGTGACGAGTTGGGATGAGAACATTTCTCTTCCTAAACCTACACACAGTAACGTTACTTGCTTAAACCTATCTTCCATAACTACCAAACTAAACGTTAAGGATGTAATGTCATTTGTGGAGCACTAATTTGTTGAATATCATGCAAACTATGTTATGCACTGTTGTCCCTGGTAAATAATATTACTACACTACCAAGTTTAGAACTTAAATTATTAAGGAATAAAGGCTACAAGTCCCAAAAGGGAAACCACGTGGTTGTCTCGTTGAGAATGGCTGTATTATGGCTGCTCACCCTCCTGTCCACTCATAGTTATTGGCATGAATCCAAATGAGTGTGACTATGAAAATAACTGTTTAATTTATGGAAGTAAGGTATAAGGGTTTTTTTTGTGATCAGTCAATGGTGCATCACTTTAAATGCTGCTGCTGCAAAGAATTGTGGTATGGCATTATCTCCTTCCCTTTGGTAAAAGATGGTCCAGGGTATCCTATACTAAAGGAGATAAGAAAAAAGCATTGAAGCTTCTTTGCTCAGCATTTAGAGAATTCAATCAGGTCTTATCATGACTGCCGCTTAGATTGTTCTGGTGTCATTTCACTCGGTTCAGAACCTTCCAAAGCAAAAAAAAAAAAGACTTTTTCACCATAGACAAAGTTTGAATCCACTGGTTGGTCATCATAGCCTCCGTTCTGATGACAGTGCAGATTTGTCAGATTGATCGAAGACTGAATGCACACAAGAGGCACATTCTGTACTGTATTGCATGCCCTTTTTCACGCGCAAACCAGCAAAGGTTCTTTTCTTTGATTAAAGAAATAGGTGGAAGAAAAAGTACTGAAGGAATTTGCCAAAGACCTTTTTGTCAGTGCAGTTAAGGTGACAATTTGCACTAATTTGCAGGGGAAAATAAACAACTACAACAAAAGCAACTTAAGTAACGCAGTATTTCTACTCTCCTCACTGGTTACATTACTACAGGCTGACAGCTGTCAGTGGGGACTGACACATGTTGCAGCCCAGGCTGGTCCAGTTAGCCTCTGCAGGGTCGTCTGCACACACTGTCAAGCTGCACATCACTCAGACAGCAGACACCGAGCATCGTTAAAAGTCTATCCATCTGCACAGACTGTCTCTATCGCTTCCCCTGGGGTCATTGTGGGAGAGGAGAGAGAGGCAGTCACAGACAAGCACACTGTAGAAACTGAACATATCACTCTACTGTTTCTCCTAGGAGAGCACAAGAAAGAGCTACATGGATTGAACTATTTTTATCTGGAATGGATATTATACAGTGACTTTTATAATTTTACATTGTTTTTATTCAATATTCATTTAACTGTTAATTCAAACAGAAAGTAATTTCAAAAGTTTTGATTATTCTGATGAAAATGAGTGATTAAGTCTGCTTTCAGATTTATTTTTATATTCAATTTAAATTGTTATGTTTAATGTGTAGAGAGCGTCACAGTTAATTTGTGTGAGTCTACACAAACATACAATGAATCATAATTTCCTTTGTTTATACCCTTGTCAAACAGATTACAGGTTCTTCAAATGGTTGAGAAATTAAACAGCACAATGCTTCTGTGCTTGGTAATAGAGTTTATGAGTCACTTTGCCTAAAATGTCATGACAAGTTGAACGGCAGCTTTATTTAATTTAGCAACTTTTTTTCCCCACTTTGCTCTTACAACTAAATAAAGTGGTTACCATATTAAGGGGGTTGTAAGAATAAACATTAAAATGAGTTGGCTTAACTGATGGCAGATGATTACTTTTGATTAGTATTTCATATAATCAGGGGACAAAGAAAAGGGTGTGCCAGTATAAAGCAAGGAACTGAAAGAGAGAAAATAAGAGATAGAGAAGAAAAGCAAGATTAGACAGACAATTATTTAATCTCTGTTGTTGTTTGTGACTAATGATGATTAGGAATAGCGCACAATAATTACAAAATCGTAGACATGGGAGCAAACAAACTGTTTTAACACAGCAGTATATATCTTGTAATCAACAATTAACAGCACAGCAAACCACTGTTTGCTTATCACATAATTCACATTGCAACCTAGTGCACTGGTAACAAACTGTGCTGGCTGATGAAAAGAACATGCTCTTCATAGCTTTATGCATTATGACTAAATGAAAATGTTATAAACGTGTTTAAGTAATTATCAAAGCTTGTTAATTCTTTACTCTAATAATATTCCCTCGGTGTATGACTCAAAGATGTATTTCCTCGCCACAGAATGCTCCATCTTGTGAGGCCTTGGTTTTTTGGTAATATAGCACACGGCGGCGGGAGGCAGGGATGGATGATATGTGTGGGAACATTAATCATATGCATGTGTTTGCAAAATGTTCTCCTTTTGTTTGTGCCGCCGGGCTGCTATGCCTGCTTTACTTTTGCTTCTTAGTCACAGGCAAGCGGAGGTGCAACTGAACAAGGGCAGCATCGTACAGAGTCAGCAAGGAGCTGGCCACATGAGCGCTCAGCTGCTCACACTTTCATTCATACATGGTTTGCGTCTTTTTTGCAGAATAGAAACAACAGAACGATCAATACAATAAAGCAGAAATACCTCAAAGTAAAACAAAATGAGAGATCTAGAAATGTCTATCTTGGATGTATAGACAGGCTCAGGGTCCCAAAATGTCACTCAAGTTAACACGTACTGACACAGATGCAAAGGAACTGCAGAGACATAAATAGCTACAAAAACATGCAAAACAACTACAAAGAGACACAAACTACATAAAATTTACAAAATGTCCTCAAAGAGATATACAGTTATCCCAATGAGACACAAAAATAACTCAAAGAGACACAAAACAATCACAAGGAGACACAAAATAACTAGAGAGATACAAAAAAATACAAAGAAACATAAAAAGACTACAAAGAGACACAAAACAACCACAAGGAGACACAAAATAATTACAATGAGACACAAAATGACAACAAAGATACACCAAAAAAAGAGACACAAAACAACAACAACAAAGATACACCAAAAAAAGAGACACAAAACAACAACAACAAAGATACACCAAAAAAAGAGACACAAAACAACAACAACAAAGATACACCAAAAAAAGAGACACGAAACAACGACAAAGATACACACAACAACCAAAAAACACAAAATGACCACATAGACCAAAAAAAACACATAAAGATCTGACTTTTTTCCCATGCTGGGGACAGTTTCAGTGATCTGGCTCCCTGCCACCTCGGAGCTGCTGACCCCAGTCAACTTTGACGTCTTTATGGTATTAAAACCCCAGGAGACCATCCTTGTGGCCCTTATATATGGCAGCACTGTTGCCTCTCAGCAAGAAGGAAACATGATCAATACCTTGATGATATCTTGCTGGTTTCTGTGTTAAGATTTCCTCTCACAGTCGTGACGGTGGATTGGATACTCTTCACTGTCAGTATGAATATAACAGTCTGTCAGTCTAGTTGTTACAGCCTTGTGATGGACTCACCCATAAAGGTGTTAAAGTTAAACAGAAATTTGAATTCTCCTGACTTTCATGTAAAAAATGATAGTAAAGCTATCAGCTACACATTTTTCCATATATTTATTTTTTTAAATGTTATCAGTTCAAGCTGTCTGTCCCCATACAATATTCAACATTTGGGAGAATCTGCTGTGCTGCTGTGTTTGTGTTACAATATATAAGCTAGTAGAGCCCTGTTGCTCTAATTAAAGGAATGAATTATTAAGGATTATTAAGGTTATTCTCTAGCATTGTTGTTTTTGTTATTTGTTATTAACACAGAAGAGGATGGTCTCCCGCAATTGACTCCCCAAGTCTTAAATAAAGGTCTGAATGAATGAATAATAGAGACCATTTTTTCAAAACAGTTTGTGTGTTTTATTCATGTTTGTAATCACAAGGGATTTGGTTGAGTAAGGTTTGTTGACATAATAACTGCTTCTGACAATTGTTCTCACCATGGATAAATTATAGACCTACATAAATGCTCATGACAACAGGCTCTGAATCTGAGACAACGCCTGACTAAGCACTGTGGAAGATAAACCCTGCAAAAAATAAAAGCCAATCTCAAAATTGAAAACCGAACACCTACCAAACAAACAAATATCAAACTAGCCAATATTCAGGTCTGTGAGCAAATTATCCTAGCCTGCTGACATTAACACTTATTCCCAGTAAATGTTACTTCAACACCTGCTGACTGGTAACTCCTGTGCAATCCTCACACTACTAGTCTTAGGTGTATCCAAATATAAATCATGTTGTAGTAAAGGCAAATGACAAAATTGCCAAAACTAACGGCAAAGGATAGTCCTGTAACCAGGGGCAGACTAAAATATTAGGTCAGGTCAGGAATGTGACTTCCTCTCTGGCCACCCTGTCCACATGAACCACTAACTGCATATGCTCACCCTTTTTGTTGATGAAACGGGTCAAACTGTTTTCTCAATTTTTTTTAAATCACAGCAAATGTTCATCTTTATCCAGTCATATTTTATTGTGTGTACACACATTCAGTAAAAGTGTACATAAGCTACAACAATCAAACATGTTTATTCATCGATGTAAACAGCAATAAAGTGGCCAAATGATTGTGTGTGTACACATATACACTAAGTCAACTGAACTGAAGTTCAACAACATAACTAACTATGATACCAAAGTAAAAAAATGAAAATAAAAAACGGGATTGTGCAAACCACTCTCTCATTCTTGTTAGAAAGCCAGCTCAGTCACTGTACAGCTACGTCAGAGAAATTCTTCTGATTATCCATTTCACCAGGCGACTTGTCTGAAATGTTATTGGTTTAGAACAGATAGACAAGTACGGCTTGTGAGCAGGAGCTCTGGCCTGAGTGCATGAGCAAAGACTGACAGGGTGGTCAACTCATTCCTGCTTGCTATCCCAGCAAACATTGAGATGTTGAATGGCCGTACACTGAAAGTCCAATAAAGACATCCCATAATGGTTTAAAGATAGTTCCAAAACGGAAATTACCCAGGTGTCCTAGCAACATCGAAATACGAAATTAATGCGCACAAATCATGAACCAAACTAAACTCTCACGGGACACACACCCCTGTCTCCTGGGTGAAAGTCCGGTGTTTGATCAGTTCAGCCACTACAATTTCCTCCCTATGTGGACCCTCTCTGTCACTCAATGTCACCTGCAGAAAGTCCAGGAGTCTTCTTCTATCATGTGCGATCAAAGACAGCTAGGATAAAGACTGTTGATTGTTGTAAACATAATTTACATGAAGACTGACATAAATGGCTTTACATTTTCAAAAATGTATATCAAGTAATACCAGTCTTTGTGAGTGGAATGCATACTGTGGCTGTCTCACCACAACCATTTCACATCCAAATAAATTACCAACAAAACACTGTCATTAAAAAGCAAAGATACATGCATTTGCTTTTTTATATCAATAATATGATCGATAAGTTAATGACATTGAAAATTAAAGTTAAGTTAAAAAAAACTGACATGCTGAGGCTAAGGTAGAGAGGAAGATACCATGCAGAGACTGCAAGTACTTTGATTGGTCAGCATGAGCTTAGTGAATAAATGAAATGAATAAAATGCATTAACATTTTTTTGTAACAGAAAGATAATGTGCCCCTGGTTTTTATCATTGAAGCACTGAAGTTCATGGTATTATGATAGCAGCGGGGGTTACAGAGGATGGGATCAGGTCAGCTCACAGGCTCATCCAACCCGCCGTTTCTGTGACTCTGGTATGTTAATTTCTCTTTCTTCTTCTCTGAAATATGACTCAGGAGTCAGTCCCAGAAGAGTGATCAATCCTGGTGAACACGACCAAATTTACCCTCAGGTGTTTCCCCAGACAAAAGTTGCAGAATATAGATGGCTGTTGGCCTCAGAGAGGGACAAAGGGGGATATGAATGAGAAAGGAAGAGAGCAAAAAGAGTCAGACGTCATGCACTGGTTCCTCTTCCAGCGGCAAAAAGGTAAAACGTCAACTTCATCCAACAACTGTCTCCTCTTAAGACATGTTTCAAAGTGACAGAGAGCCCCATCCACTGCTCATCATCAACCCTCATGAAAGGGAACCAGGTTTTCTCCAATCCTTTCATTTCACCACTCGAACTCCAAATCCCATTTCAGGAGACATCAAGCTGATATGACTCGTCGAGAAGAGAAAATGGACAGGTAAGCGAACATAAAGTGAAGGCCTTTAATAGTGCTGAGCATTAAAGATGCCGACAATAACTGCTTTCTCTGGCTTCAAATGTACTTTGCACACTGAGGCACAAGACAAGTATGATGAAGGTGTCTGGGTGCGAACAGTGTAAGGTGATTATCAGGAAAAATAAATTAATGTTATGGCCTCATAGGACCCTTTACATTAGCATCCACGCCTTACTGTCTCACAGCCATTTTTCCGTCTTTTCACATACTGAAAAAACTGTCATCATTAGCTTCCATGTCTTTCTGTCTCACTTGTCTCTCTGTGGAACTGCACCTACGGAAATACAAGTGTTTATTCCTGTAAAAAAATGCTGCAGTTTACACTGAAAAGTCAAGTTTATCACAGACGTTATTTTCTGCAATGATCAAATATCCAATGGAAAAATCCCATTGGATTTTTGAAGAGGGAACCAGGGCAACGTTAGCTTCTGGGTTGACCTTCAGGAAAACGTCATCCTTAGGGCACACTTTTGCTAGCCACTTCAGTGACAGGTTATATGGGAGGAGTCGCTATAGTCTGTGAGGCTGATCCACCTCTCACTCCTCAATAGCTCCAACCTCTTAGTGACTTTTGGCCAAAAAAAAAAAGATGGCGATGGCCAAAACACCGAACCTTAAGGCATCATAACAGCAGTCCACAAACAAATGGCTGACGTCACAGAGGCTATTGTTTACACAGGCTACGGTGATTCCTCATTTCCCCAGAATGACTATTACCTACAACAGCATAAGCAAATTCCTGAAATTCAGTTATGGCTTTTGGCTTTGGTGTACCACCTCAAGATTTTTAGTGGCCCCTATGAATAATTACTGGGGGCACCACTGCTCACTACGCTGCATACTATATGTGATAACTTCATCAGATAAAGTTGTAAAAAACTTTCTCAATCTATCGTCCTCATTGGTAAAGCTTGCAGAGCAAGAAGAATAAAATGCTATTTTGAGCCTGTTCTGCAATCAGGTGAGCCGGTGAAAAGTACGAATGCTGCTGCAGAGCAGAACAGGCCTGGTGCTCTCTCCCTCTGTCCCCCACGCCGCCTGCCTCCTCCCAAGGGCCCACGGAGGAATAATCAGTCATTAACTGGTGCAGGTCCAGCTTCAGCTCCAGAGTGCCGTGTCCCTGGGTGGATCAATAGGCCAGGGTAATTAAAGAGCTGACCGGGGAGGGAGGGGGGCATGTTGCCAGTAAATCCACCGCAGCGACAGGATGCCTGTAGCCAGAATGACTACAACACTGACACTGAGAATGTCACTAAGGTAGGGTGACTGTCAACACACACTAGAAACAAAGACATAAACCTGAACATACCACAGACGCTAGTAGCGCCTGCAGACTGGAACAAACAAAAACCTATGCACTAATAAAAATACTACAACGTGGAAGACTTGTGTGCATGACGGGAATGTTGTGTAATTACTTGACTTGTTTAGTTTTTTGGGGGATTTCTATTGTCATGTGCAAATTGCCATAAATGATAGTAATTACTGTGATTTAGAGTTCTGTGCTGCACCAAAACACCAGAGGATTAATCGTGTCTTCTTGTGTATCCAAGTGAAGACGCAAATCTATTGAGCTGTCAGGACACATGGTGATTTAATTTCTCTAAGCTGCTTTTAGCGTGAGTAATGTTTTATTTTAGAAAAAAGGTAGCAGCAAGGTAAGCTGCACGAGCATGAGCGATATTGCTTTTTTTTCACATCCAAACCACCACAGATGGATTCCCTCTTTACTCTACGAATGAAGCTGCTCAGATGTGCAGGAACAATAAAGAGATGAAAGAATTACTACAGCAAATCCAGTGGGAAAGACTGATGTGAATGATGGTGTTTCGCTGTTTGTTTGTGGAGATATAATGTGTTTTTTGCAGTGTAAAGTTCAGTGTGTGCCCTAAATCCCTGAGCATTTGCAGGCTCTGCTGGTTTCTTTAATCTGATGCATTAGCAGTCCTTACTTCATTCTAATAAGGACATAGGGGTCTTGTGTTGTTGTCAACCCTCTCGGACTTATAAGACTTTTTAAATCCAGCCCTTAACGCAACAGCACCTCTGTTCTCTTAATGTAATCTGCAAAACACAGTGCAAAACAAGTGAGCAGATAGGTGTTGTACATATTCTAAAGCAGTACCTTCTAAGAGACGCTGAAATAGATGTGTACTGATAAATAATCACCTCATACTTGTGGAGGTGTATCATTTTTAGCGTTAAGATTGTTAAACATGAAAACAACGGCGAGATCTGCCTAAGCAAGGTGTCAATCCTCATTAACAAATAAGGTTTGTGCACATCAGGAAGCTACAGAGAACAATTTACACATTCATGTACTGTAGAACTCAGTTTCTGCAGTTGTTGGCATAAGTAGCGAGGAAACAGTTTCCGCTGTTTTCACTTCCTCAGTTCTTTTCAGATAATTGGTGCGTTAGCCAGTATTTGCCACTTTATGTTTCATTTGGCTCGGTGACACATACACCTAAGCTAGTTAACAAAATGTTACATGCTCACGTACACTTACATTCCCCTATAAAGTCTGGGTAAAGCAAATAAAAAAGTATATTCTTTCTACAGAGATTATACATGTTAGAAAATACTTGTTGAAAACATGTGGAACGACTGTGTGGGAGCTGTGTAGTAGTGTATCATTGAGTTAGACTGTAAAACTGTTTTTCACCATTTCTGAGTCTAGCATTTTTGGTCAGGCCTGGAATTTTGTCTCGATGACGCACTGGAGCCATCCATATTGAGCCCCTCCCCTTCTATGTAAAAACTATGTTATTACTATTATTAGAGCGCATAGCATTTTTTTTTGGTGTTATTCACAGACAAGAGTCTGTCACTGTGCAGCAGTTAGATCGTCGGCTCAGGGGTTGTGTTTGTTACTGTGTAACTGGGTGAGCTGCTAATGAGTGTCTGTCACTGAGCAGCAACTCATTCTTAGATTTGGGAGGTGTGCTATTGGTGTGTGTGTGTGTGTGTGTGTGTGTGCGTGCACTTTGAGCTACTAAGTTAGCTGTCAGAAAAGTGTTTTTGCAGAACATTATGATGTCACAGTGAGGTTGATCTTTGACCTTTTGGATACAAAAAGTCATTACTTCATCATTATATTCCATCAGACATGCATGTGAAATGTGATCATAATTAGGGTATGAAATCTTTGGTTATGGACAAAAACATGTCTTGTGAGGTCACGGTGACCTTTGACTACCAAAATCTAATCAGTTTAAAGTTGAGTTTAAGTGGACGTTTGTGCCAAATTTGAAGAAATTCTCTCACGGTGTTCTTGAGATATCACTTTTACAAGAATAAGATGGATGCAAGGTCAAAGTGACCTTGACCTTTGATCACCAAAATCTAATCAGTTCATTGTTGATTTTAAGTGAACATCTGAGCCAAATTTGAGGAATTCCTTGAAAGCTTGAAATCATATTCACAAGAATTACAGAGGTGACCTTGACCTTTGAACTATGACCATCAAAAGTAACTCATCATTGCACTGAGTCCACGCTGACATTCGTATCGAATTTTAAGGAATTCCCTTAAGGCGTTCAATATATCACGTTCACGAGAATGAGACAACGGACTACCTGAAAACATTACGCCTCTTGCCACAGCTGGTGCACGGGAAAAAAAACTAACATACTTACAACAGGTAATCGCCACTCCATCATTGATCTGCCTTGCCTCAAAACTGTTGCCACTGGTGGTGCGTAGGCTCTATAGTTACTGGGGCCCGTTGTGAGCGAGGGGTAACGAGAGGCTGTGAGCCTGAGTTAGGGAAAGAAAACGTTGAGCCACAGACAAAATGCAGCACACATTTATATATTTCAGGTACTATAGGAGTGTGGCATAAGTCTCACGACAAAAGACTTGATGTGGAAATGAAACACTCTTGTCTGTTTTCCAGCTCTTAAAGCTAAAGAATTACACCTTTCACTCACTGTTAAAAGTCATATCATTTTTTTGGTATATACTGTATATATTAGCAAATTCTTTTTCACATGCACAAATGTTCACATTTACAAATGAGTGCACACTTTAGCATATCTCAGTAGACATTTCTAGATTCTTCCACACGTTCACAAACACAGTCTAAACACATACTGTATTTCACATGACTTGTAGGATGCAAACACTTAAAAGCTGTAAAAAGATGAATGTTTGCGGCATTTCTAACACCTGCTGCTGTTTGATTATCAGCTGAGAGAGAATGAGCATCATACCTGCCACCTGCACTCCATTTCCACACCTTTGCTGCTAAGTAACAAGCAGCAGGTGGAGCGCAGCCAGAGAGAGAGAGCAGAGCAGCCTCCAGACTGAGTGAAATGAGAAATTTTAAAGACCGTCTTTTTTATGGCGTATGGAAATGGCCTAGATATTGATTACTTTAATGAGGCCCACTCAGCAGACAACATCCTGTGTATTTGGTTTACAATTGTTCCTAATATTATCTACATATTTTTGCCCCATCACAGAAGGGGGGGATGTTAGTGGATATTCAGATTTAGTTGGTCGGTTAGTCTGTCTATTAAGATACTCATTAGGAGGCACATGTATACATACATAAATTCTTTGCAGATGCTGTGTAACTATAATTTGAATCAATGATGAAAAAATAATTGAGAAAAGGGCATTTAGTCCAAAGTCCATTTAGTCCAAAATATCTCAACAGCACATGACCTGATTCCTATGGAATTTACTGTGAATATTCATAAATCCAAGATGAAGTCTTATTGATATTTGTGGATCTTTTCTCTGCCATCATCTTCAGGCCAACATTTCTACTTTTACTTTAAATGGGTAAATTGCCACAAAAATAACTCTGTAAATTCATGATCTCCAGAGGAAGAATGTGATGATTACATGATCTGTTTAGTAGATGTCCTAAGGTCAAATTTTGCATCATCCAAAACTTTTGTATAATGAACTTTGCTGCAGCCTCTAGTTGTTGTTTTAGACCTTGTTAACATACAGCAGGTCTGCGAGACCTTTTTTGATCTGAGTTCGCCCCAGTTTCCAGATACATTTGGAAGTCTAAGCCGCAGTGCTCAAAGATACTTTAAGTTTGTTGTCAGTTTCCCTGTAAGACAATACTTTCTTTCCTCAGAGTAAAAATAGCTCGCCTTTTCTCTGCTGAGCTGTCACTGGCCCCCCGTGAAGACTACTGAGTGTTTTTACCAAAGACCTAAATGTGTGGACCTATTGATTTGGAAGCTTTCAGGTCCTAATGGGGCTCTTTATTGGTGCTTTATTAAAGAAAGTTATACTAGAAAGGTCACCTGGTTGATCCTTTGTGTTAAAAACACACAGACAGCAGTCGAATTGATTGCAACAAATGCCTGATGCTAATTCAAATGGACTAAAAAAAATCTTCACTTCCTTAACACTGACTATAATTGATTCATTATGTTTTCTGATTTTAATAGTAACATTGGATTTTCAGCTACAGACATTGAGATTTCACGAGAAAGCTGTTGTTTATGATTAGAAGTGTATATACAATCAGAAAACTAAACCAAGGTAGCAAAAGTCACATACCAAAAAATCACTTAACATAATCAACTCTGTGAACCTTTGAAGGTGTTCAAAGCATTGAGCACAATGAGATTAAGTGCAGCATTTGCTTTCAGTGTCTGAACAAACTTGCATCTCTGAAGTGACCACTGTACAGCGGGGTTGCAGGCCAAGAGGAGGAAAAAAAGGTCACACCACCTCTGCCCATTTAGGTTTGATATCACTTTTGAACAGGCCATTATATTTTTTCCTGCCTCAGCCTCTTTGGTCTCATCCTAAACAGATGACTGCTTGTGTGTTGAGTTGTGTTTATGTGTTTGGATGGTACCAATAGTACACAAGGTAATGGATTATCTTTCAAAAAATTATTTAGAATCCTGGAAAGATGATTTGTCACATATATATGAAACTGGGCAGTGCAACTTAGTGCTGTTGCTTCAACAACAAATGATACAGCTATCTTTGGAGTATGTATGAATCTATACTCTCGTCGACAAACCAACGCCTGACCCATGAGCAGCGTGAATGCTGAATGAATTGGAATTTAACAAATTTGTGTGTGCTTTTGCGGGCAGTTCTTAGTCCAAAGTCATCAAATACCATAGCTTTTCCAGCGATTTTGGCATAAGATCTTGACGCCAAAAGCAACTTTTCACGTCCGCATGACGGCCTTAGCTGACAACGCAGCCATAAAGACCCGACGTTCATGGTTTCACTGTGTTGTTATATCAAAACAAAAAAATCAAATCAATCAAAAACACGTTCGGATAGAACTTGTCACATCCACTCATTATGCTGCTGGCTGGCGTCATGTTGAAACACTGCCGGTAACAAAGTACTATAAGGAGCACGGGGGTGCCTATAGGGCAGGTGGGAGGGGCAGTCGATAGGTCCAACAAACACTGGACTTTTATGCAGAGTTCTGGCATTCAAATTAATACCAGAGTGGTATCTGAATGAACAAATGTTTTGATTTTTTTTTCTACACCTTACCATGTGCCTCCTTCCCCATTATCCTAGCCATCTGTGCCAGCATGTGCGTTTGTTGACATCCTGGCGTTGGCTGCCATGTGCTTTTGTTGCCTAACATTAACCACGTGCTGTGTCATCCCACCATGTGCTTGAGTTGACATCATGGTAGCGGCATCCGGGAACATTAATAGCAGATGCAGAGGGATACCTAAAACGTAATATGTAGACAAAGAAGTCGACTGCAAAGCGGCAATATGTGATGACCCATTGGGTTTTGTCATTTTCTGTGTGACCATGCAAGTGGTGGATCTTTCTACCGGTGAAACAGGCAGCTGCTTGGGGCATCAAAAAGAAGATACACATTTTTTTTTTTTTTACATTCAAATGATAAAATGCTCTAATGCTAACAGTCAGTCTGTACAGTGCTTGTACAGTTGTTCGACCACTCCTCGAGTCAAATTCACACATTCACACACTCATGGCCAAGGCTACCATGCAACATGCCACGTGCTACTCAGTTTTTGAAACACTCACACAACATTGGAATAGCCATTGGAAGCAATTTCGGCCCAAGGATACTTAGCTCTGTCATACCTCACAGTCAGAACATGCTAGAGCGTGGATGCATATGGTGATGTTAGGTGTAAGCGGAGAGCATTAGAGCAAGAGAAAATGAAAAGGCAAAAGATTGGACATTGCTTATGAAAAATGTATCCGTTTGCCAATAACGATCTTGTTGTCTCTAATGACCTGCCGTCCTGAGGCCTTTCCAGACAAAGAACCTGAGCCCTGAGTCCCACCTTCCTCTCTGGGACTCTATCTTGCCCGCTCCCCTGAGTCCATTGATTATCTAATTTATTGATGCAACCATTCTTTCCATTAAGACATACAGGAAAACTTTGCTCCGTCCTGTAAGGAAGTAGTAAACAGAGAGGTAGGGGGAGCGGGAGAAGCCTATTGATTTTGTGAACAGTGACTCTGATCACATTGAACAGCCTGGGATCGACAAGCCGTCCCCAGGCGAAGAGCAAAGCCTTCATCTGGCGGAGAAGAGAGCAGCCAATGGGCGTGTCCATCGGCAACAAACATTCAACAACTTGACAAAAACAAGAGGGGGTATTAACTGTGATGCCCATCGATCGGTCAGCACTGCACACAGTCAGAGAGACAAGCTGGCCCATTCGATCTGTCTGGAGACAGACCTGGTGTAATTGTAAAGAACTGCAAACAGCAAAAAGGACAGTGCAGGTCAACAGGACACGTTTTTGTAGTGTGGTGCACACAGACAAGGAATCAGGAGAGGGAGGGGGAAGAAAGAGAAGTCAGAGAGAGAGAAACATCGAATGAGAGAGAGTAAAGGAGAAAAATACAGAGCTCCATAGGGGATTTATCTAAGCAGTGCCATTAACAGTCGAGGCAGAGATTTCCTCCTGGCTTTACTGCCCACTGTGCACAGAGGGTCATTCTTTCCAGACAGATCTGCGAGCAGGAGGGACATATATTAAGAGCTTAGAGGCAGCTTTATTCTGTCATGTTTGGCAGAATCTCACAGGTGGGGGGTCAGCATAAACAACACAAGTTAGAAGCTGCTAGATTGCCCTTTTCTTCCTGAGGCCAGACACCCACCTGAGTGGATGCACAATGGATACACATTTAATGCTGTGAGTGTGAGAAGAGTCCGCGGTTGCTATGGATTCTTTGTTTTATGCATATGCAAAAATGTACACAGTCTAAGTTCAACAAAGATTTTGGACATTTCGCTGTGTTGTCACAGAAATTGAGATTGCAGCTTTGCACTTTCCAGCTCTCTATTGCATCTCCAACTTCTTAATAAAGGAAAATCTTTTATTTGAATCTCACAGTTTGAACTCAGTACGCCCTTCTGAGGCAAATTTTCTGAAACCCAAGTTTGCAGCATTTAGCTACAGCAGTTTGGACTGCATGTTCATACAGAAAAAATGATGACCTGAGTGAAAAAGCAAGTGCAGTGAGGGCGAAGAAGTGAGTCTAGCAAAAGTAACTATAC
Organism: Plectropomus leopardus; assembly: GCF_026936395.1. NCBI lineage: Eukaryota > Metazoa > Chordata > Actinopteri > Perciformes > Serranidae > Plectropomus > Plectropomus leopardus. The sequence continues at coordinate 22,593,908 of NC_142188.1, forward strand.
CTTAATAAAACACAGCATGTCTTGTGGCTGCATGGTGTTATTATCATTACATACTATCAAGCGGAGATGCTAAAATCCATTTCTTTTACGACCAAGCTTTTATGGTTCTTGTACAATGGAATATAATTATGAGTCTATTAAAAAGCCCATTTTAATAGTTTTAGATAATTGAATTGTTTTCTGTTTTTGCAAATTCTGTTGTAACTGCTGGAAACAGTCACAACTTTCCCCTTTTGTGCTGGGGAAACAAATAAATCGACACTAAAATGGACGACAGCTGCTACCAGCCATCTTGTCAAACAACAGTGAGATCACAGAACCCATTTTCCATAGTCTTTCTTCTTCCTTCTTTTTTCTTGTTCCTGCGCAATTCGAGGGTTAATGGAAACCCGCCTACTGTGCCGGAGTACAGCATCACATGATATGCCTCTTAGTCGTTACTTTGAAATTAGACAACATGCACCCCGAATCTCAGTGCATGACATCATTTATCATGTTTTATCAATAACTATTTAAGGTTGTTATGAAAAACGCTAAAAATGTTGACTTTTTTACAGCATCATGCCTAATCTTGCTTCAGCCAGAAGTATTAACAAACTGATAAAACACTATATGTAGGTACTACTGTGGCACACATACACACATTTATAGTTAATGTGTGCCTCCCCAGAAAATCATGTCCGTATTTGTATCCGTGCTCTCGTTCTATTTTACATCATATCAAATGATTGATTAATCGGGTCCACATGAATGATGTCAACACCCACTTTTTGTGAAATGTTTAGGTGAGCCTAATGACAGTTTGACACAGAGCCAATCTAGAGAGCGGACAAGAAAGGTGATTGAAATTCATTGCTTTTGAATGGCTGTAATTTCTGTCCAGGTCAGAATATGCCACTTGCCACGAGCACTGGGCATTTCCCAAACCTGCAATTAAACAGGGAGCACATAAATCATTGGAGGACGAACAACGGACAGGGACTTTCAAATCACAGGCTTTCAGCTGCAGAGGAATCGATTTTTATTAAAATTAGACAGACATATACGACAAATGACACTCTTTCAGTCAAAAGACATATCTGTTAATGAGACGTGGGATTTTCTTAACTTTACATCTCTCAAAAATACGTGTTTTGGCACTGTGTATTTGGCTTTTTTGCCCCCCATTTTGAAATGTGTGACTCAGCCAGGTATCGGTCTGTCATCAGAAAAAAACCTGGCTGCATACCATTAATTGGACTTTGATAAGTTTTCAAGAAATAGTATATTCATAAATTGGCCTTATTAGCTGCTTTTGGGTTATTTGCATGTATTTCAAAGCCATCTTGGCCAAATCATCGCTGTGTGCATGTCATACATATATGTCTGTGACCAAAGAGCTACACATTCACACAAAAGTATCTAGCTCTGACTCCAGCTGCACAAAGCCATTATTCCTGGTGTAATTTAAGACAGCCCTTTGTAACATGGTAATTATGGCAGATGGGAAGATTTTCACATTACGGTAATCTAGAATTGCTGACGGGTCGCTGGATTTCTACGGCGAGAGTGAGGAGGTCTTTGAACTGATTACCAGAACAATCTTTTATGTTTTATCTCCGAGACGCATGCAGAGAATTGAGGTGGTCAAGTTGCCTTTAAATCACTGAGTCAATTACCTTGTCCATATGGGACAGGGGTGATTTGTATATTAAAGACGGGCGGAGTTGAGAGTGAAGGGGCTGTATCAAAAGGGTCTCCCCAAGCTATCTTTTGTCCCTTGAGGCTGTACTTATGAACACCTGACTGACTCTGATTCGGGGCTGTGCTAGTTGTGATAGCTTTGGCAGCTGTAGCAGGTTGAGATGAGACGCAAGATGTGGCACCTGGTCCGAGAACATCCGTTAACATCTCCAGGGATTCTCATAATTAGCGTCAGATTCACATCATAGCGCCTCTGTGTCTGGCAGCACATTTACACCAACGGTTAATATTTTACACATATTCACATGTTGTGTTGTGGAAGAAAAAGTATGCTCATGATGGATGTTACAGGATCTTTTTAAGTAAGATACAATTATAAGCATACAGGAAAATGCAGCATGAAAAAGAGTATTTTTGAGAAATTCTGTATATAGTTGTTTATGTTTATTTTAATTTGGGTATTAGTTGCTGAGAGTGAAAAGCGTTAATACTATGACAAAATATATTTATAGCATTGGAATTGTAGCATAACTGAAATCTGCACATTAACAATTTTTTGATGTAATTTTAGACATTCCATACATGAAGCTATAATCGATATCTTCGTGATTCAGTTTATCAAAAGACATGTTATTTACAGTGATGTGAAAGGAGTCGCTCATTAAAGTGCACCAACACAGAATTATCACCGGACTCTGCTGCTCCTCTCAGCTCTCTACGGAGTATTATGGCTTCCATCAGCTCATTGTTTTTGTTGTCCAGCCAGAAATTTTACTGTGTTAGTTCACTGTCACATTTTTGGCTGGAGCAGGCAGCTGTTTTAAGCAAAAAAAAAAAAAAAAGCTTTAAAAATCCATAGTGCACTATGTCCAACACCAAATACACAAGAGGAACATTAGCAACCAGCTGGTGAGTGAAATATTCAGCAGGTAAGGAGCAAGATAGTTCCCGCAGGAGCCGGTGAAAACCAAAAAAGAGACAATATTCAACTTAAATAACTTGCTGCAGAAATGAATCCTAAAACCTGCACCTAAAACCTCTTTTCAAAATCTATAGGGTTTTGGTGAGGTGCCTAAAAAATTACGCCTTTTGTTAAATCGAGCTTTAGAAATTTTCACATTTTGTTCGACAAAACAAAATACGTCAGTAAATATCCTACTAATTAATGAAAAGATTTACACTGTCTTTAAAAAAAAAAATGTTGCGAGCAAATGGCTACATGAGACAACACAACGTCAGCATGCAGACCACAGTTTTACAGCCTTGTTGTGCCGTCAATGGGAAAAATCCCACTGGATTTTTGTTGAGGGAACAAGGTTGATCTTAGATTCTGGATTGGCTTTAAGGCTATGCAAAGTGGGCTGGGAAATGCTCTGTAACCGGATGGGAGCTATGAGGTATGACACATGCACAGTGTGACTGTAGATGCAATGTAGGAGGGTTACAGCAGAAGGTACTAGAAATAAAGAGACGGTGTCTCCTAAGTTGCTCTTTGAGTGCGCCATTTTTTAGCCTCTTTGAGTGCGCTGTGCCTGACAGAGCTTTTTGGGTACGCTTAAATGGATGGCGATCAAATGTTTTCATACAGACAGCATTTGTTAATGTTCTTTGATGAGGGATTTTTAAAAATAATTTCACTATTGCAATTCTCACCCATATGTTTGTAAACATATTTCAACCCAAGGCTGACAGCGGACGCCTCAGTGAAACAAATCAAACATCCCCTTGTTCCGTGATAGTGCGCCAGCTATTGAGCCTTTTGGGAAATGCAGACCAGATTTTACTGTGCATGTGTTGTACCCCAATGATATGACGCAATACTTCATCATGGTTTCTCCTTTTTTTAATCTCTTTGGTTGGCCTAAAAATAAACGTCTATTCACCAGGTGAAGGTGGGTGGGTCCTGAGGGTGCTGCAGAACTTCAGGGGTAAAATAACGCTGTAAATAGTTGGCGCTTTTACCATAACTAACAGACTAATGTGTTTTAAATTTTGATTTGAATATAAAAAGGTGTCAGAAAAAAAGATGTTTAAAATGTGCTAATTTAATTGACGCCTCAAATCTGATATGACATCATCATTACGGCAGGTCAAAGTGCAAGTGTCGAAGCCCGCTTATGCGTCGGCTAAACTTTTTGTAATTTTGGCGCATGCTGTAAAGAGAACAATTGTGCCTGAGGCGAGGGTGCACGGATTCTTTGGACTAACGGCTGACTGAAGAAATGATGAAAGTACATGTGAGCAGTTTTCCTGTCACTCTTGTGTAAGCACATGCACATACATAATCATGTAATCACATTTACACTGTGCAGCACCACTCGGCGAAAATATGATTCTGCACGCCTGCAGGTAAATTTAGAAAAGAAAAAAAACACATGAATGCAAATGTTGCAACATGTCAACTTACAAGATGTCAGTGATGTGTTGATAACTTGTGTCCGCTGCTTGTTGCAGGTTTAATGAGAAGATGTGCTGTATTTTGCAGCTACATGTGGTGATGCGACAAATGGTCCGTTTTGGGACATTAAAGTAAGGTATGCAAAGAGCTTCATTCCAAAATGCCAAATATCCATCACCACCATACCTGAAAATGTTAATAATGACATGTCAGGTTAGCAGGAACATTACGGTCTTGGTTGATAAAATGACCATTTGACCTCTTATTCAATAAAAAGATATGCACTTGTTCACACATATAAACCCAGTACAGTAAAGGCATATAAAATGGTAAAAGGGTATTTTCTTGTCCACAGAGCTCAGATTTTAATATTTTTTCTGTACATGAATAAAGAAAAACTTAGGAGATAAATTCAGCCGAGTGACAAGGTTGACATATTTTCTTCTTATAAAAAAGGAAACTGGGCTTTTCAAGTAACTGACTAAGTTAAAAGAAAGTTGAGTGGCTTACGTAAACGTCATTGTGAATGACCTTTAACTTTTTTTTCTTTCATAAAAGTCAATTATATTGCCAGCAACTGCAACAGGGCAAGTGTGATCAGACTTGATCAGCTGTCGACCATCACAACTTCAACTGACTTATAAGAACAAAGTTGCACAATAAACATCTTGAAATAGCCATCTCTAATCCTGAGAACTGTCCATTTAGCCAGAAATGGACACATTAATCGCTGAGGTGTCTGGTGTTGTCATGTTTGTGTATGTTCAAAATGCTTTTAGTTTTATAAAGTCTCAGGAACATACAGAACATTTCATACCTGGTGAAGACTACAAATTATGCTTTAAGACAATAGTTTGTGTTCTTTTAATAATATGCGTAATTTCATTTTCTTTACAACTTGTCACAGGCTGACAAGTCAGAATGATCCAGTGAGGTCACACTGAAGTAGATAATCCAAGTGATGAAAGGGTGTTAATGCAATATGAGGGCTTTTTAAAGGTCAGCTGCAGATCTGCCAGTTCTTATAAGTCCTGTGCTCTCCTCTGGCCTGCCAGCCATTAAAGGTCACATCATACTACTCTCCTGCAGACAAAAAGATGGCAAAGGGCTCTGTGTGGAGGGGACCATTCTTCATCTAACAAGGGCCACAAGAGCGGACACTTCTATTATACTACATGCTGTCGTACCGACTTCACAGCGAGCTCTCTCAACACCGTGTCGATCAGATATAAAGGTTTGTCCCACAGTCAGCGAAGTGATTAAAGTCACCGCAGCTCAAGAGTTCACCCTAAAATCCTGTTTTTCATTACATGATCACAATCTGAAGCCTTTAAATCGTACCAGTATTTTTATAGTAAGTAAGTGACATCAGCTATCATGAAATGATGTTGTTTTTAATTCTTTAAAACCTGTCAAATAAGAGACACAGGTACACCATGTACATTATGTTTTGAGCATCTAAATATGTGCCTCAGTACCTCATAATGGTTATTTTAGTGAAGTTGTTGTGGGTTGTTTTTGTTTGTTTAGTTGTTGTTGATTTTTTAATAGGTGCAGAGACAGACACTGCAAACATCTAGGCCCAGCCTAAACCTAGGGGTTCTGGTAACATGCTCTGTGGGAGATTTTTCCTCCATTTACGTCAGCTATATGCACTATTTTTCAAGCCATTTAACATAATAGAATGTCTGAATATCTGTACATTATTTTGGGGAAAAAAACATGATAGTTGGCAAGGAAAATATCTTCCTGTAGCACATTCATCCTGTTTTGAATCTATAATTGTTCTCAAACTGTTTTCATTATTCTGAAAACATAAACAAATGCTGAGGATGACTCATTTTCATTCTTGCCACTTCCAACTACAAAGAGTCAGAGCTTTTCTGATGTTACTATTTCGAAGTTAAATAACAACAGTAAGGGAGGAGTTTGGCGTAAACACACATTACTAATCTTAACACCTATTTTCATTGTGCTATGCAGTAGAGTTCACAGAATGAATGTTTACCTGACAAATATGCTACATTTGAATCCATCCCATAATAATCTGGGCTGCTCTAACTGCAAACCAAGGATCCCCTACGCTGCCAAGTAAATGTGATCTTCAGTACTTTGAACAGAATATCTGGCCAACAGAAGATCATTTACTCATTTATATTAGATTTCTTTAGAGCAGCTCAGTAGGATAAACAACATGGGAATATATTATTATTTAAAGGCATTAAAAACACATTAGTACAACACAGTCATGACTTTTGAGAAACATTCAGGGCTGTAGCCCCTGAAGCCGACCACTCAAACCCCTGCTCCACCCCTCCTCTTGCCGTTGCTTAAGAGCGAAGACGCATCTTTTAAGAGAAAAAGAAGGGGTTAACATTCTTTTAACCAATAGACAAAATCAAAGCTAAAACGACATATTTTTTTAACACCCGTATTGATTTTTTTCTTCTTTTGAGTGCTTTGAAAAAAAAAGAAAACACAGACTAAAGATGTTTGTCAGAAGTAGAAAGCTGTCATAATTCTGGCATTTTAAAATATTTTAATTGAAGGAGCAAATAAAGTTTGCGGCACACTTTTTTTCTCTTTAGTCATAACAGTCAGTATATATACAATTTAATAAACATGCTATAAATTTGAATACCCAAATTCCTTCAACAGAATACTTAGAAGTCTGTGATGTTTCTTCAATGTGCATGTGCAAAAGAGTTCATAAAGTAGTTTTATTGTTTATTTTACTGCTCACTTGATTTGTGGTTAAAAGTGTAATATTTAAAAGTGTATATACGTAAAAGTAAGATAATCATGATGTTAATGAAAATCCGTTTGTCCAAAACATTTTAGAGAACGACGCAAAGCAGCATGAGATTAATCTGAATGCTTTAATTTTTGACATTTACATTTTGCTATATCGGGGCAGGGAGAAAAATGGAGCTAATTAAGAAATGAAATGAATTTAATTAATCTATTGTGGCTTGCGGGAACCCGGCAGCATTGTGAAGGCTCAGTCGACCAAATAAAGCCTATGTATGTGGCGATGTATTTGTGTGGTTTAACACTGAAAACACTCGCTATTGACCTCTGGCGTTCTTGTGTCAGTGATGTTTTTCTTTTTGGAAGAAAAAGATTCAGCGCTGTCATTTTTAATTGCTAAATCTCTTTTAGTACCATAAAGAAGCAAATAATTGGAGCTTGTGGAAGTTTTAGGTAAGCCTTACAGGATAAATCTGCCCTAGATACTATCCATTTCTTAAGTTCATGCAGTTAACATTGCAGGAGTTTTATGATAACTTTTGTAATTTACTTTTCTGGACTACCCTCTTCCTCTAAAACTAGTGGTGGACAAGGTAAATTCAGCGTCCCCAAGACAAGGGAGTGTGAACCTGAGGCATTTAGCATGTGGAAAGTTTTTTTTTTTTAAGTAGTAAGAGCAGCTGAGAGCTGTGGCCCTTACTTATATCCTGTAGCTGTGCTGTTTCTGGTCTACTGAGGCTCTTTCAGCTCAGAAAATGTTTCTCTGCCTCTTGTACAATAGACCTTTTCTCACTGTATGATTACAGAAAATTAGTGCAGTTGCTTTCATTCTGAGGCACAGTCATCAACTTCCTGCTCACGCTGTTCTAATGTTTGACTGTGGAGTACAGGCTTCTGGAAATATCTAAATGTGATGTTATATCATCCACAAATGTTCACTTTGTCAGCTAAGTAAACTCTGTCACTATCAGTGTTAAATAGCTGCTCAAACTAAGAGTGTGGGAGCATTTTGTCTATTGAATGATGCACAATACTGTACCATCAAGGAAGTGACCAAAACACACATCTGCAATTCAAGGTTTCTATGGATGGTAAATGGAACTGTGCTTGCACAGAGCTTTTCAAGTCGTTCAAACACTCAAAGCTTTCACACTATGAGTCAAATTCACCAATTTACGCATACATTCATACACTTGTTGCAGAGGCTACTGTGCAAGGTGCCCCCTGCTAGGTTCTAAACCTTCATACACAATCACACACCGGTGGAACCGACATCGGGCAATTGTCTTGCCAAAGGATCCTTTGACATGCTGACTGGGCCGACTTCTGACTAAAGGGCGACCTGCTCTACCTCTTAAACCACAGCTCCAGTTTACGGGTCTAAAGCAATGGCATAGACACATATGAAACCAGGGGTTTGGGGCTCCACCACTAGAAAATTTAGGATGTCAAACTTAGTCTCCTGCATTCTGGGGATTTTTTTATGCACCAATTACGAACAGTTTATGATGCAAATGTTTTTAATTTGGTAAAAAAAAAAGTTCTCCGCTACTTTCATGTTTATATCGGTAGTGACAAATGCACATGTTCTAAATATCGAAGGGGTACAGGTCCCCTCTTCCTTCCTAGTGGCAACTTTGGGGCTGAAAAATGAAAACCTAAATGCCAAAAACCCACAGACCCACATATTAAATGCATACTATTTCACATGTGAGTGTTGACTCTGGATTATTTAAAGAGGCTCTACGTATAATTCAGAGAGTACGAGTTGTCTCGACATGGTTTTCAACATGGAGGTAGCTGAGCCAGCAGCTAGCACCTAATGGTGCTAACACCATAAATAGGACTAAACAACAGTAGCAGTGCTGACAGAGCTAACAGTGTTAACCAGGGGAGAACTGGAGGGTGGGCGCTACGCTTGCACAATAACACCGTCCCGATATCAGTAGTAACCGTTGTATGAGTGTCGTATGAGACCTGTGTGTGCGCTGTATGGTTGCATTGCAAAGTGGCAGCGATGAGCTAATCAGCTGGATACACACATGCACTGACATGCACGCACAGCTGGACTGGCTTAACACCACAGACTAAAGAAAGGCTCCAATTACAACAAACACACAGAGAGGTAGCATTACTTCATTCTTTGCTCAGGATGCTATTACACCACTATTTTTACATAGCGAATAGAGCTTTGCTATCATATTAATGCTCTGAATGTTGCGTACAGAACTTTTAAAAAGGGAGCTTTGACAAAGCTGTGTTTAGTGAAAAAAGTACCCTTGTGCAAAATAAATGATTTTTAAGTAAATAGGTAAGCACTGGTTATAAAGTCAAAAATGCATGTATTAAATAAATTATTCCTGCTCTCCCTCCCTCTTTGCACATGTGAGTGTGTGTGTGTACGCGTGTGTGCATGCACACAAGTATTTTCGCATCATCATACCAGCCATAACGGAGTCATGGAGACCTCAGGCTCACTTCCTAGCTAATGATTTAAGTAGGGCGTCATCAGTACATGGCTGACAGCTGCAGCGGGACATTTGTCATCAGTGAAAAGGAGATTTTGAGTTATGACATTAATGAGGAATGCTGCCTTAATCAGAAATGTATGCAACTTTGCCTTAAGCCAACCATGATGATGTAAGTGTTTCAATCATGGCAAAATAGTCAGTTTCAAAATCTTTTTGTGCAAACATCCTAATTGGTAAAGTGAAAGAGAGTCTACCGTGCAAACAGCAACAACATCCCTCATGTCGCTGCTGTGCAGTTGCTTCAGTATTCTCTGTTTGTGCAATCCACTTTGCAATCCAGCTATGTCTAATGTCCACATATGGCAGCTCGACCAGCCCGGTCTGGCTCAAACAAAAACAAAGATCCCAGCTGACTGTGGCATTGCACAGCTGAGAGTGTTTTCCTGTTAACGCAGATCAGCAGTGACACTCAGGATTAAATCTGTCCAAGGTCTATATACACACGGTGTGGCAATAAACACAAGCAACAATAGCCTGATCTGCAATTTCTTCATTTCTCTGGTTATATCCAGCCTCTCTCGAATCATCTGCCTGTAATTGAGGTCTGGAAAGTCACATTTCTGCATCTCTCAGAAAAACTGAGAGTGGATGTTGGCAAAAAAAGGGATGTCTGTTTTTTTCAGAGTTAGAGATTTGTTTGTGTTACTGATGAAAAGTGTGTCTGTGCACTGCACTGAACTGCAGCTGTTACTTGCTCAGGTGTTAGGTGTGTGTATGGTATCTGATTTGAAAGAAATGGAAATTCCAGCGTAAAAATAAGCAGTGTAATGGCAAAGTGATACAAACGATATGAGGATAGGATATTTTCCTCGTGGCTGGTACAAAGAACAGTGACCACAGGAGAGACGGAATAAAAGAGGAATTGTCAAATGAAAGGAGAGGAGGAGAAGGGCAAAGACCTCCTCCAAGGTCACACCTTCTCCATTTATCACCAGTGTTTGTCACAATGGTCTCCATGTCCTACAGCATGCTATGGTCATCTTGCCCCCTGTGCCTCTGGGACGACTTTTTCTGTTAGCATGACAGGCCACAGCGAATGTCTGCTGATTACCCGCCACATGCACTCGCCACCGATCCATAGACGACATTATTCAGGTACAAAGCAGGAGGCGGAGAAGGATAATGTTTCCTGAAAAACCACTCGTGTGTTGATAACTGACACCTTAAGTCATGCATATTGATTACGTCCTGGAGGCATTAGCAAAATCAGTTGAATCTGCAGAATGGAGAGGAGGAATGAACGCTGCAACAGCGAGTGAAAGACATTTAAAGACATTTGAATACAAAGGGCTGTGCCGAAGTGATAGGAGATGTAAATAAAGCAGCCATCAGGATGCATTAGCTTCAGCCGGAGAAGCAACGATACACCACTGTGATTGACTGTGTTCGTTAAATGAGAAACAGAGCAACCAGGTGGATGAGTCATTTCGAAGTCATGCCCTCACCAGACGGCCTCATTGTCCTCTGTGAAAACATTTTCAAGACTTATTTATGGGAAAGTTTCTATCCACTTCATTGGCTAACTTCACTTTTGCAAATTACCCCGAAAAAGGCTTGCCCTCCATTTAGATGTCAGCGTTTCTTCAATTATTGTTATTATGATGAGGTGTGGTGTGCTGCGGCTATTGGTGCGCTTCCACCTACTGTATGATGCCCTTTTTATATAAGTCTGAGGCGGTTATGAAGCCCATAATCTGTAATGATTGTGACAATAGTGAAGTCATGCCTTTAATAAAGAGCTGCAGCACTCCAGGTGTTCTGGAGCCGGACCAATGTTTGTGCAGAAGTCACGGGGACAGACAGTGTTTGCAGCAACACATTTTTTCAGGAAAACTGTCTCTGGCTTCCCGGCATCTACCTCAGCAGTGAGGAGAGAGGCACCTCTTCAGATTTCCTGCTGAAATCCAATGTGGCATCTTCAGTTTCCAGAGAGGCGCGTTACGGCTTTTCAGGCGTGATTATGAGGTAACCACCACCACAGACAGGAGGTGAAGACCACAGGAAACCCAACACTGCACTGAATGTACATTAGAATATGACAGCACGTGGATGCTCTCCTAGAAAAAAAAATGCATGTGCACACATGCAACCAAAACTGCGAGTATACTGCAAATATACTGCTCCCACTAATGTGTGTGTGCACTAAAATGCCTCACAGACACCTACCAATCACAGCTCTGCCAAGCTCAGAGGCATTTATTATTAATAGAGGGAATCATAGGAGGCTTTTAATTGGAGATGCTCTAGTCGGTGTCTCAGAGGTAAGCGGGGTGCTGTCACTGTCGATCTGCAAACTTCCTCCGCTCGGAGAAAAACGACGGGACGTCGCACTTTCATGTGCACCTCCTGTTGACTGTGAAGGATGTAATTTGAAGCTGTCCTTCTCCTCTCACCACAGCTTCTGATTAGCAGCCCTGACTCCCAGGCTGGAGCATGCTAATTCAGGAACGGCAGTCTGGGAATCACCGCCATTAGTGGCAGGTATAGAGAGTAAACGGCATAATATGCAAATGAAGGGAAGGCATCACCTTAGCTGTCAATCACCAAAATGAAAAAAAAAAAAAAATATATTCTGTGCGGCCGCTAATAATACCTCACCAGGGGGAGGGAGTGGAGGAATGCAGATGAAGAGAGACGGGGGAAAGGAGAGAGGATAAAAGAAAGCAGTGTGGAATCAAAGCCGGCTGGCCCGCGCACATGTGAAGCTGTGATCGTCGCAGGCGTTCAGGCAGTCTGTGTGAAATGAGCTCCGACACTGTCGTGAGCTAATGACAGGAAGGGCTTGGATGCCAGGACACTCCTTATCATCAGAGGTGCGTTGATGTCTGCTGTCACCAGTTTGTCTCCTCAAACAGCAGAAGACGTTCTCTGGTCTTTAAGTAAAAGTGGGAATATAGTGGTGTGTATTACATGTGTTACAGGCCTTTACTAATTCTATAGACTGCTCTATTTGATTCTAGTGACTTCTCTACTAAACCGTGATCAACCTTTCAGGATCTATTTAACCCTAACCTGAGCAAAAAACACGAGGAAAAAGGCAATAACAAACTTGGCAAGAAATGTCCCACAAATTAGAATGAAGTTGACAAGAAAATGCCCTCAAAATTAGTTTAAAAAAGGGAGGTGGGGCAGAAAAACATAGGGAAAACTTCATTTATATTTAATATAATTTCATATTTAAGATTAAATTATAGAAAAAATATGCATACAGAAGTATGTGAAAAATGTGCTGAAGTACATTAGTAAATGTACTTTACATTCCAGCACTGGTCTCCGTGGAAGAGAGTAGTGAATTCTTTGTGCATTTCCATAATGGCAAGCTGCACCCGACCATCATTATGCAGCGCGGTTCACACAGGAACAAAGTGCTGCTTTTTATTAATCGGGTCCCTCAGACAGTTACTTTTTTAACAACAGAAGCACAGTAAAGGCATTCAGCAGAAAGTTAATATCACACATTCTATATGAAGAGGGGACAAATATCTATTTACAGCATAAATGTACCTGAAGTTCTGTGGGTATTTGGGTGTCTGAACCCAGCCACAGTGTGTTGCAGCCCTGCGGGTCAATCACACTGTGCAGGCTGGCACGAGGATCTGAAAGTCCCTCTTGTTTGTCACATATTGACCCACTTTGCCTGACAGCTTACAAATCAGAGCCATCAGTCTATGTGCCATGTGTTTCTATGTGTGGGGCTCAACCAAATGTCATTTTTCGACATTCAAAGCTTCTGTTGAGGTTTTTCCAATGGAGCTTCAAATGTCTGTCTACATATATTTTTTTTAAAGTCATCACCATAGATTTATTATAATAACTAGATACCGGATGCCAACATGGCACCTATTCATTCAAATGGAACTGCGAACCTGGCACATACACCAAATAGAGTTTATAGCTTCTGGGTTTGTTTCATGGTAAGCAACTCACTGAATATGCACAGCCGTGTTTCTCCTACTGGCCCCACCCAGGAGCTCCCGCTCGACGCGTAGACTTACATTGTGATGACATCTTCATTTTTAAACCCCTTTTCCCAACTCCAGGAAAGTTTTAGAAATACAAAACTTCCATGTATCAAAAATTTGTAACAGAAAGTCATGAATTACCTTGTTTGCAGTTCGAGGTGTCCTGGCAAGAGTTTTACAGATATCTTTTTTACAACGGTGGCCTCTGGGGAAAATCCTTTTTGGGCTGCAGGGGATTTTTTTCACTGAAACATTGGCTGCAAGGCTTCGAAGCTTTCCTGGCGGCCTGGTCTTCACCTGAAAAGAAGATTTTAAAAAAATCCTCAACAATAACTTCCCCATATTGAATGAAGTGATTCATCTGATTAAATAAGTTTGTCTTTTTTTTTTTTAATTAAATCAACTTTCTTAATGAATCAAATGTAATTTATGGTGCTGGCTGCTGCAAATGGATCTGCTGCGAGCATAACTGGCTTGTTTTTAGCATGGAGCTGACTTGCAAACAGGGACAGCAGATAATATCACCTCTGTTTATCTCCACCTACACAAACAACCAGGAGGAAACCACAGCTACCTAACCTGCTTACCAGAGGTTGATCCATCACAGCAGGCCCGGACTTTGGGCGTGTGCCAGTAAGATTTGTTCCGAGTAAGAGCTCTTTTGTGTACCATTACAAGTCAATTGAGAGCTTCTGTTGTGGCGCCATCGTGGATAAGTCTTGTACTGTCTGAACAAAAAAGAAGACATGCATAAGAAAAAAACCTGTGCAGCATTCAAACGTTGATTTCGAATGTCAATGTCAATAAGCTTCGAACTATGCGGTTCAGTCCTATCTATGTGTGTGTTATACACACCCTCAAGCGCCACCTCTCCTCACGGAGCTCCCCCAAGAGGCTTCCAGGGCCTTACCTCATTTGCACTCATCACAGCAACTTGGGACTGAGTTGACAGGCTCATTTTCCCCACTCTGCATGGAGCAGCACAGCAGCAATGCCGAGGAACAACCAGGCACCCAGAGTGGTTTTATAATTAGCTACTTGCTCTCTGCCACTAATGTACATGGAGCAAGAGCCTCCTTCTGAGTGTGCATGGTCGGCAGGTACTCAACATGTGCAGGCCACCGCTGATGATAATAAGTAGGTGTATGGGGGTATATGTTGACTGAGGTCGCAGTGACAGGCTGGAGAGAGGTGAGAGACGGAGGCGGGCTGGGTTGCGATGGTGTTTAGATAGCGTTCGTCGTCTCGATGCTCAGCGGGTGAGAATTGTGCCTGGGGCTGGTGGCTGATTGCTTTGATGCGAAATGTGTTTCACATGGCTCTGGAGGTGCACAGACCACAGGCACAGCCCTGGTCTTGTTGTCACATGGTCAGTCCGGCTCAGGTTAGCCTGAGTTGCACCTCACGGGTCCAGAGGGCCGGGGGCTGATGTAGCTGTTGGTACATACATGTGATACAGGGAATGAGAACTCAGCTGCAGGTTGCATCTCCAGATAATGCCTCAAGGTAAAAGAGCATGGTCCAAGCAAAGAGGTGAAAATGAAAAAGGGAAAAAAAGTCTCTCTGGGAAGGGTTAACAAGTTCAGTCCCTTAAGAACAGGGCCCTTCAACTCAGCGTATAGAGCAAGAGGACTGTCTGGTACGTGAAACTCAAGTGGTATGAAATGGTAAGAAATATCAGACTGTGGGGAGAAAAGCGAACTCCAGAAGTAAGTGAAATCTCCTGTTTCTGTTGTTTTATTTCTATTCTTTTCAATATTGACTTGGTTCTACAAGCCTTTTGTTGCAAGCTGTTCAACTTCAGCTATATTATTGCCTTCATAAAACGAGTTCATACTTGCGGGCTCGGGCTGCAATGGGGCCACACAGGATTACAATGTACACAGAATCTCGTCTCATCTCATCGTGCTTCCCTACCACTTCTATGCTCTTTTTTTTCCTGCCTCCACAGGACAGACAGCATCTGTTGTTCAGCCACGCTCATACAGCAGAGAGAACATCCAGTGAGTGTAGAGGTGGAAATGGAGCGATCAATTAGATTTTAACAAATGACTTTCTGTGTATTACCCAGCAGCTGTTAAATCGGTCAACCTTAGCACGCTCCCCTCTCTGAGGGGACGGAGGAGAGGGCTTGTCTGAGCTGCATGCTGTATCATGGAAAACTGCAGAGAAAGTCAGCCGTGGCCTCGGGCGGGAGTGTACTTCTCGTAGTGTGGCTTTGGACGGAGATGGAGGGACAGAGAATGGAGGATGGAGGTGGGTCAGTTGGACCCGAGAGGCCCACTCGTGGAGATGATATGGGGCCAGGAGATGGGCATGCTACATATGGAGGTCCACAGTTACCTCAGGCAAAGAGCAGCCGGGCCATTTGTTCACTTCCTCTACTCTTAAATATATAAATAAAAAATATCCCTTTGTATCTGCTACTCGCTTGCACACTCACAGGCTTGGACACACAACACATGCAGACGAGAGTGCATGAAGAGGCACACTTCAGAAAGGACAGACCTACTTTTAGTCCGACTAGTAACCCCAGTCTTTCAGGGCACAGCTCAGCGATTCAGCTCCCTAAATGATGTAGTTTAATGGTGAAGTGCTACTAATGGCTCAGCAGAACATCTTAAAAGGCCACTTAAAAGCTAGCAGGCCCATAAACTGCGTGACACACAGCAGTGGGATCTGACCACACAATACTCATTTTAGTTACTGACTGCACGGTGGTGTGTGTGTGTGTGCTGGAGATATGGAGGGAGAGAGAACGAGACACACACATAGGTGGTGGAAAAGGTGTGAGTGTATTTGTGAGCAAGACTTCACCATTTCGCTTGTGTTGTCGCCTCGCTCAGGGTATATTTTCCAATAGCCACCAGATTGGAAATAGGCGGGTACGGTTGGATGTGTGATGATGGAAGAAGGAAGTTATTCTCACCTTGGCTACATAGATAGATCCATAACGGCTCAGACGTCTGACATGCATGTCCTACTTATTCTAAGTTTCCTAGGAGGAAAAGAAGGACACAGTACTTAGAAAACCACTTTTTTCTGTTGCAATTCAAATAGCTGTAGACAATAGTTAAATCAGTAGAGAAGAACTGCATCTTTTCAGCTGCGCAGGCACTATAATCACAGAGCGCATTAGAGCAGAAAGCCTCTACTTATGGAAAGTACTGTAAAACGGTTGAGAAAGAGGTTGGCAAAGTCTGCCATTAAGTTTTGATAAGATGGTTGCCATGCTAACCTTTACGGAGACGGAAAAAAAAAGAATAAATAAAATCTGTCAGATAACCTTGAAACCGTTTTGTGGAGAGAAGAAGTTTCATGTAGGTTTGATCGCATGATTCCAAGTAAGTTTAGAGGACAATGTTTTGCAGAGGATTGTCTCAGCAGAAAGCAACAGTAAACATGCAAACTATCTAACTTCACTAAATTTATGATAAAGTGGTTTATTTGTAACAACCATCTATAGTTGGTTTAACAGCAGCTGGATGTTAAGTATTTATAACACACTGGTGATTTGTTTCTTACATGGTTTTTTTTTTTTAGTTTGCATGCTTTTCTATATTTTATCATTAAATGTGCAT
This sequence comes from Plectropomus leopardus, assembly GCF_026936395.1. Lineage (NCBI taxonomy): Eukaryota > Metazoa > Chordata > Actinopteri > Perciformes > Serranidae > Plectropomus > Plectropomus leopardus. Next base: position 22,610,814 of record NC_142188.1, read on the forward strand.
GACTGACTGAGTCATTTAATCCAGGCATTTCAAATCACCAAAATTAATAGCAAGCTTATAACAGATTGGATTCTGTCTTTCTGCCCACAGAGTTGTAGCAGCGGCGGAGAGAGGACATCCACACAACAAACATTGCTACTCTGACTCATCCTGATAAAGCAAAAAAAAAAAATAAAAAATTTAATTTTGTATATGATGAGAATTACTCTCCAAATTCATTTCCACAGCAATTAATCTTGATGCCTCACCTATAATATGTGCTCTGCTCTTTGAAAGAGGTGATAAAATGCAAAATAATTGAATTGATTATTTAATATATTTTTATAATCACTAAGCTGTGATGGTTTTCTCTTTTTAATGGTGTTTCTTCCATCATGAGCTGCCTATGTGGTCTTTGTTGTTCAATAGCCTGTGGGCTTGCAGATATTTAATAAATATCCTTTTATTGTGCTTTACTCCATAGGTTAAGTATTGCCTCGTGTGCCCTTCATATCCCCCTCCCCCGTTCAGTCACCAGCCCCGAGCCCCATAACCCCATTGAGGTGCATTTCTTAATTAAACCTTTATTTATCTACTTGATTGGTATATAAGAGGGGACGGGGTTAAGTCTGACATTCTCTATCTTATATTGGGACTTGACTGGTTTCAGCCCCGAGGGAATAGGTCTTTATAATTTCAACATCAGGCCCACAGAGAGCTATAGTTTGCATAGGCGTGTAAGATAGGGGCTTAATAATAAGGAGGTGAGACAGCCAGTCATCCTGTGGAGGGATGGAAACTAATGAGCTGGGGTTTGTGAAACAGAGGAGGGGGTAGAGGAACAGAAGGTAGAATGAAAATGATAAACACAACAGAGTAATTCAGACCTGATAAAGATTCTATTGGGGTTTTTTTGTGGGTTTTTTTCCTACAAGATGAAATAATGCAAAAATGCATCAGTCTGGGGCTGAGTCATGGTGCCTTCACACGAGCGTACTATGGAAGAAAAGCAAGCTGTATTACCTTGGACGTTTTATTTCAGTGGGGCTGTGGGGCAGAAAGCAATTACACTAACAGCAGTGAAGAACAAATCTTCCTAAGGTGAACAACACTAGCTAAATTTCAATATTGGAATATTTGTTCAGCACTCAGGAGTTTGGGTGTGATGTATTTTTTTCATTTAGAACTTTTAGCCCTTGTATGAAATATGCATCAAACGTCACCACTTATTGGCTCAGTTCTCAGGACTTTTGTTGTTGGGTCAGTTGGCAAAATTATGTGACTAGACTGCACAAATTGCTGCTTTGCAGTTTGCTAAATTTCACCTCAATTTATTTTACCTTGATCATCATGTTTGACCATCAGTGGAGGGTCACAGGTTGCCTCAAAGCTTACGGGAGAATTTCAATCTTCCAGAGAAACTGCACAAAGTGAATGCATAATCTAAAAACAACAGCAGCAGAGAGACTGGGAAATTGGGCAAATAAGCTTTCCGGGGTGAAACAATTTTTCGTCAAGGTTTTAACTGAAAAATACTACCATTTAAGTTTTGAAGTCAAAGTACTTAAAGAAATTTACATTCAACCTGCATTAAAGGTTCTGTATACAGCAAGATATAGTAGAGTAATGGCATCCTGAGCAGGGAATGAAGTTACGCCCCCTCTGTGTTTGTTGTAATCTGAGCTTCTCTGTTCTTTGTTCTGCTAGACGGTCTGGCAGTGTGTGCACGTTAGTGCATGCGATGTGTCTGTATCCCACTAGCTAGCTAATCACCACCACTCTGGGTGGTGGTGATTAGATACACTAGTCTTGGACTGTATATGTTTTTTACACCTTAATATCTGATATTTCACTGGGGTATATGGAATTTGATGGTATTCGTGTGAAGAGCAACCCCTGACCAACAGGGGAACAACCCCTATGTTACGCAAGCTCTTTTTCAGTTAGATAAAGAAAGATACAAAATCACAAAATGTCAAAAAAGCTATGTCATTATGCCTATTTTTCCTTATTAAACAGAGAAATACAACCGTGCACCTTCTGAATTCAACTTTCTCTCTTTCACAAAACAACCAGCTTAACTGCCTTGTTAATTCATGTTAAAACACATCTTCACCAAAACAGTCTTGGTTAGTCTTGTTAGTCTTCTACTTAGTCTATTGTTCGAATAATCCCTATCTCTGCAATAAACCCTTAATTCAGTTAAGTCAAGTTAAATGTGAAATTATGTCGTTTTTCCCCACAGCCTCTCTGTCAGTGCTGGCCAGCTGCTTACAGCCCTGTGACGTTATCCCCACTTCGAACAATCATTCCTTACCTTAGTCTGAATTTAATAGAAGGGTGTCTGTTTTTGACAGTATTGACAATTGTACCATCAAAATGTTTTAATTCTTTGGTAACTACCAATTCTTTGGTAAATCACCCAAGCTTAGCCCATCATATACCCATCCTTTCGTCCCCCATTGACATATTATCACCTTATAAAACTGATATGGCTTATTTGCACATCCACTCATGGTGCAACATTATTGTTTGTATGGAGTCCATTTTTTTGGTGATAATGATAAAGTCCATTTATCTCTCTATTTTTCGCTCTGTTTTAGTTCCCACCAAATCCTGAAGGAAATACGTGGCTCTGGCTCCACTACACTATATTGACCAGCTAGTTGCTAAATGTGTTTGTTGTTGCACAGAGAGAGTGCAGTGGGCAGAAATGCAGAGGTAGGTGCTAATTCTTCATGGATTTTGTACCGCGTCTTCATGTCTTCTTTTGCATCACATCAATTCATCTGACCCATTGCTAATATAAAAATATTGAATGAGCTGCTTTAAGTGTACTTATACCTCAAAACTAAAAGTACTCATTGTGAGGTAAATTGTTGATGTAGGTCTCAACTGCACAGAATGCATTTTTTGGATATGTTTATTTTGCTTTATGTAAATTGCTTGTACATGTGCAGCTTTGGATTTATTGTATTTTGTCCACTTTACTCCTGTTTCAACACACAGTAACACTGGTGTCACATGGAGAAAAAAATACCCACACCTGGACATTACAACAACATTAAATTTCACAGAGCAAAAAACTGTACGGCTTTCTGTTTTAAACGTGCTCTTTGTCTAGCCACACGTCGCAGCAGGTGCTTTGCAATTACAGCTGATCGAAAAACACCTGCTGTCACATCAGTGATTGAAGTGTGGCCAGAAGTGCAGCATTTTTCAAAACCACCTAACAGCAGCATTTTACCCTATATAACCTGTGATATAATTAAATGTTCTTACATGGTTTGTGAATTGGGTTCTCTTATTCTTTAAATACGGTTAATGCAATTTTTTTTTTTTTTGTGGGGGGGCGGCAGGGCATCAAGTTCATCATGCTCCTATTGGGTTGTCAGGGTTGCCAGCGACATTCACATCCTCGCCTTGCATTTGAGAAGGAGAAAATTGCTTCTTACATGTTCACAGCCCTAACCTGTTAGAGGCGTTTTCATGTTGCAGCTCAGCTAACGTCTCCCTTTTTTGTTGGATAGTTTAAACTAATTTACCAACTAATTTCACTTTACAGTTAGGTTCATGTAACAACAACAAGGCAAATAGATTCAAGAAACCGCTATTACCATAGCTCCGTAGTTCATTTGAAACATGAAGACAACATGGAAGACACCTGCAAATTTACACATTCAGAATGGCCACAAATAGACCCCTTTTCACACAAATTTCCATGGACCTGTGTCATATACTTTCCATATATCGGATTCTGTTAATGTTTATACCCATATTCATGGGCTATACTTTGGGGGAATGCCTGGAACAACACCCCAAATCACCCATTTTGCACTTTTTGCACTACTAAAAATATGATCTCAGCTTGTGCCACTCAATCATTTGGATCTGTTGCACAGTTTCGTCGGTCCTACTAAATTTCATAGCTCTAAGAGTTATATGTCTGAAGATATTGACCCCTAAAAATGGCTTCCCAGCTAAGAGGGGTGGTCTCAAATATACACAATTAAACAAATGTTAACAAAAAAGCTGTATCTGAGTCATTTTGTTCATCAAATACTAACAGGTATATTTTCAGCTATTAGGTTTCAGGTGCATTTGCATATAAATAAGAATCTCATGCATGTTTCACCTGGTTGTTTTATAAATTAGAGGAATGTTTTATCACTGTGTTTACACAAATTACTAATAAACTTTTGCCAGAATCAGAAAACTCAATCTCCCAACAATACTTTTATATTAACACGGAGTTCAATTTAACTTTTGCGTCTGTCTGTGTTAACAAAATTTGCTGTGAGCATCTTTGTAAAAAAGAAAAAAACACTACTTATTTGGCAGGGTGTCTACATTTGATTTATTCATGACTAAAAACTATTTTAATGAGCAGCAAACAAAATTCATCTCCTGATAAGTTTAGCAGACAGTTTCTTCAAAGACACGGTTATCTAGTGTTTCATATGCTGAAGACACAAACTGTAAAATTTTTTGGAACAACTTGATCTTAAGTGTGCAAATGTCTCAAGACCTATCACACTGTGCACTCCTTTTCCCTTTATCTGTTGATTGTTTCAACCCTGCTTCTGTACAGCAACTGGTGCTTCTTTTATGAACATCCCATAATATGATCTTTTCCAAACCATAACTGAGGGTTTTTGTGCCTAAATCTAACCACATGATAACCAAAGCACTGTTAAAACGTAAAGTTCCACTATTTTAAATGATGGGCAAAACGTTTCACGTCAATTTGGCTACAACAATGGGAAATTCCGTCTTCCTCACAGGATGGAAATTCATCAAATGTTTCTATTATATTTTTACATTAGTGGTTATGTTGAAGTGCTCAAGGGCATTACAAGGGCATACATTAGCTAAATTTGGAACAATACATTTCTTTTCCTCACAATAATAATAATAATAATAACAACAATGTCAATACTATTAATATTAACAATTATAATAATAAACTTTATTTATAAAGTACCTTTCAAAAATCACTAACAAAGTGCTTTTCATTGCAAACACAATGCAGAGCATAACTAAAGCACAGAGAGAATTAGACAAACTAAGAGCCAAAGCTAAGCATAAAGGAAAGCACAGAGAAAAAAAGTTATAAAGCGTAAAGGAAATCACCATGAAGCCTTTTTTAAAAAAGCTTTTCTTTTAAAGTGAGAGTTTGCAGCCCTGATCTCCTCAAATGTCTCGGTTCTTCTCGGCCAAAGTCTAAGAGCTCTGACCGCAAAGGCTTTATCACCTTTGTGAATTAATCTGGACCTTGGAACAACAAGACGCAACATATCCGAAGATCTCAGGGTGCAGGAAGGGACACAGGGCAGTAGGAGATCAGATAAGTAACTTGGATCGAGGCCTCGCGGGGCTTTGTAAGTAATTAATAATGCCATGAGATCAATTCTAAAAGCAACAGGTAGCGAGTGAGATTGATGTTGTTTAATATGGTTCCTGACACATACATAAAATAAACTAAAAAAAAAAAAAACTCTGCTTTTGACCAAGTGCCCCCTGTAGAAATACTAACAATTGCTTGTTGGTTGCCAAACCGACTAACAATTACCAGCCAGACACCAGAAGAAAATGCTGGTATTGCACAGTACCGCAAAGCACAAATATGTTACATTTGCTCATTTCACATGAATAATATCAAAGTTTCTTAAATAGCTTATGAACTGATTTTTCATCGGAAGGTGGAGGGGATGGTGAACGGCATGTCACTTAGGAAAGACACCTGGCAAGCAGCAGACCTCTGCGGACGTTGTGATTTATCGAGTCATTGCAGTTTTTTCTTCGGTGACATGGTTGTTTTGTAGCGACCTGTTGCTGTAATTCAGCGGAGACAGTGCTAAGTGAAAGGGGTTGGTTCATAACATTGCTGCATTTATAGACAGTATTATGTCCCCAAAACAGCAAAACAGGGTATTTTGAGCCAAAACAAAATTTTCTTAACCAAAGCCAGTGTTTTTTGCATCTAAACCTAACCACGCTTTAACTGAAGCATTGTTAAAACATAAGATTTCAAGATATCTGCTACAAAATTAAATGCAAATGTAATATATCCATGGTTTGCAGAAACACGCAATGCCAACCTTCAACTTTGTAGATCTATAAAGTTTTCAGCCTCTTTTAACTCATTGTTTGGTATTATATCCAAAACAAAGATAATAGTTGAGTGTCACTTATATAACAAACCCCTTATTGAAAATTGTTATAAAATTGCCAGCGATTTCTTCGGAAATAAGCTCAGAAAAGTTGATTGTACTCTTACCTGCCCAATATGAAACATCAGAGAAGCAAACAGGTGCCTATTGAAGATAGTGCATCATTTTCCTACTGAACTGTTGGTAGATCAAACTAGAGCTGACAGGTCAATGAATATTGGATTTATTCTCATAAAATGGCCAAATACATGACTCAAAGATGCCGATGGTTTACTGAATGGAAGTTGGCATTTGTTTGCTGACACATTAGTTAACACACACTTAAACCAATGTTGCAGAGCAGTGTTTCTATCAGTTTTCTAACAATAAATAGATAAAATCCATTCATCATCTATTGATTTGTTGTGGTACTCATCAGGTTTATCATAAATTACAGTTGATAAAAGTACTCATGTAATAATAAGTATTGTTTAGTCTGTCATTTGCACAGTTACAATACAGTGTTACTTAAATATGTACTATATCAATGTAGACTTTGCATTAGCTCATTATTATGTGTAACATCAGCTCTTGTGCTCTCTGGTGGAGTGTTTAATTTATCAATAGTACTCCCAGGACAAACTATTTCCACACAGGTTTCGTACATCTGCTCAGCCCCTGGTGGCCGAGATGAGATACTGCATTAGACCTAAAAATAAATGCCAAGTAACCTCTCATTAAACATTCCTCCATCCCTCCCAAACCAACCACCCCAGCTACCCTCCTCACCCCCTGCAGAGAACAGCTTAGGTCATTACAGTGTGCTGTCAAAACCTGTGACCGCTCCGCGTTGGAGCCGCCAGGATTAAGGGCTGTGAAAACAAGAACAAGGAGGGAAAGGAGGTGAAAGCTGACAGAGGGAGCAAGGCCTTAAATATTTTCCTCTTTCTTCCCTTCTTTTTTCCCCTGTCACAGTTGACCGCGTGCTGATTCTTGCAGCTACTTTGCGGCGGACTGCACTAATGTGAAGGGATATGGAGTCACATGGAAAACATGGAGAAGGAGGCTGGTGCCCCGAAAGTGAGGAGCAACTATCTCCTGAGTGTTGAGAGCAGCTGTCATTGCACCATATGATATCTGATCCTATTTTGTATCGTTGAAAATAAAATCTCAGATCAATATTGTTGCAAAAGTTGAGAAAAACCACGGTTCATTTGGTAGCGAACTTTGCTGCGCTGCTGGAGCTATAAAACTCAAAATGTGTACAGAGGCTGTGTTTTCGCTGCAGCAGCCATGGGTTCAATTCCAGCCCGTGGCCCTTTGCTGCATGTCATCCCCTCTCTCTCTCCTCCCTTTCACGCTTCATCTGTCCTGTCTATTAAAAGGCAAAAAAGCTACAAAAATAATCTTTAAAAAAGAACAAAAAAAGACTTTGCACTCCCAAATCTTGAAGATTTCTCTGCAGACCTGAGTTTCCCACACGTCGATTTATTTGTGACAGCCTGTCACAATATCAAAATTGTCGCCATGTAATTTCTTTATATTTTGAAGCATGACTGTTTATTTAGAGTGTTGGAATATGTGAACTATTCAATTAATCAGAGCACCATACTCTCGGAGAGCAGGGAGTATACTCTTAGTACAGACGGAGCAGCATAACGTGAGGCACAGTGAAAATGAAACTTAACTGTTCATTAATTCACACAGAAATTGAACACTCTACTTCTTAGAACAACAGTACTCTCATGTTAGTGTTTTCTATCATTTTTCCAACCTTTTTTTTTTCTCTAAGATGGAAACCGTGCACCCTGTTGCCCGGCGCTGGCTCTAACCTGACGGTGCAGCTGCCCCTCTCATCGATCTGACCACAAACTGATCATCAGACCAGTTCTCCACCCCACAACTCGAATTTAACAAACTGCTGCTGAGGGTAAAACCTCCCACAAAGAGTTCTGGATTCACAGAGGGAAGACAGACTGTTCACAAAAGGAAAAAAAACACACACAAAAAAAAGTCCGCTATCACCAGCTACCGCCATACATAGATAATAATTTTGTTTCTCAGAATTGACCTGCAGTCAAATCACCCAGACGATGTCAAGTGGTTCCTTTGAAATAAAATAATAGCAATAATATTTTTTGCTGCAGCTAAATAATAACATATTGAGCTGTTAGTAGCAGGCAGAGATGCTGACCTGGGTCATATCATTTCAAGTAAGTTCCTGCATTTCTTCTTACCTGCTTGGCACACTAAATGAATGATAAAGCCCAAATGAATGAAATAAATTTAATACTGTTTCGTTAATTGTTTCTGATTTCTAACTTATTTGACAGTGTATGAACTACTGAGATGCAGCAGACCATGAAAATCTGGTCCATGCTTAAGACAAACACTTTTGACAGCTGAGATCTGGATAAGATGCAACAGGATGTTAGGGGGTGTCTGTCCTCGCATAGGAGGAGAGTGTGTGTGTGTGTGTGTGTGTGTGTGTGTGTGTGTGTGTGTGTGTGTGTGTGTGTGTGTGTGTGTGTTTTATTTGCATTCAGAAATTGTCAAGGTTGACAACAACAACAAATTGCATTCTGGATCAGATGCGTAGGGGTTGAAGGGTTGAGGCAGCATTCTTGCATCAGATCTGTGTGTGCGTGTGTTTTTCTTGCTGTATATATGTGATGTTATCTGAAAAGAGAGATCAAGCAATGCAGGTGTCAGCAGGCGTGGGGAGAATATTTGACTTTATCTCAACCGTTTACTTCTATGTTGACACCTTCAGGAATTTTCAATTTCAGCCCAACAAAAGATCATCCTCTGCCTTTCCCTTTTCGCCTGGGGGGGAAGTACAATATTCCTTTTTTGTAAAAGCACAATCCAAACTGGATGCATTCATATTTAATCAACTCCAGCAAACTGGACGGCATAAATCTGAACCATGACTCCATTACCCACCAACATTAATTTGAAATGAGTGTAAAATCATTTGTCTGTTTGGACCTGCTGCCCTGTGGAGTGGGCCTGTTTGGTGTTTTATTTACCGTCACCTCCGTGCCCAGAACTCTGTTAATCCTCTGTTTGTGTTCAAACACCTTAGCTGGTTGCTCTGCGTCAGTCCGTCTCCATGCTGGCTGCTGTGAGCGGTCTGTGTAGCTGCCAGTGGAGCTGATCTGGCAGGCGGCCTGCTGTTGGGGACGATGCCTGATTTCAGAGATGTGTGACAGTGGATAGTGGATCAGTATTGTCTGTCTGCCCTGCTGCCTTTCTGTTCATCTGTCTGTCTGAATATTTGTCTATGAGTTACTGTGCACGTCTACTTCTCTGTCTCTCCATCCGTCTGCCTGCCTGTCCGTCTCCGAGTTAACAAGGAAGTCTTCATAAAAAGCATTATTCATTTGGCAAGCTTTCCTTTGTTTGATTTATTCATGACATGAAAATATATTTAATCAATACAAAAATCTTTTCCTGAAAGGTTTTCAAGACTCTCTAGAAGCCTGAACCTTTAAAACCTGGATGGACATAAGTTTTTCTTGTGCTGCAATCAGATGCCTTTCACAAGCTATTTTGCCCTTTGAAATTGAGCAAATTGGTTTGATTTCTTTCAAAACAATTGGGGGGAAAAGGCAATGACCAACTTGGCAAGGAAACGTCCGACAAACTGCAAAAAATTAGTAAGAGAAAAATATGTTTTAAAAAAGGGGAGAGAATTATTAGAAAATTATCCCCCAAAAAAGGGAAAAAGTGTCAAAAAAAATATTTATAATCATTACAACTATATATTTAAAATGATGTTACATGTCAAATTATGTTTGGTTTATTTTCTTCTATTTTTAGTTTAGTTTTAGTTTTTTCCTTTTCTTTATTTGCTTTTTTTTTTAAGCTTTTGTTTTTCCAAGTTTTTGAAAGAAAACAAACCAATATGCTTAGGATTCAAAGATTCAACACAACTTTCACTTTTCCACAAAACTCCGCTTTCAACCTGTCGCCCCCTGTAGGCCGCACATGACCCTGCTCCACGGGCCTTTCAGGGTCATCAGCAGTTCTGGCTCAGGTCCCTCCCCTCACCCCGCTCCTGAATGGTACCCCTGATTATCTCATAGTTTTGCTGGATATTCCCTCATCTCCTCTTTAAAAGGGCCGCATTACTTCCAGCTCCCCAAACTTGTCAAAACCAATTTGCTTTCCTATTATTCCCTCAACTGATTCCACCATGACCCCTCCTCGCAGCCCTCCCTCCACAAATCCTCGACCCTCTGCTTCCCTCAATCGAAACTCCCAACACGACCTGCACAACCCCTAAACTCCCTCCGCCCCCGTCCTGTGGACTCCTGTGAAATTTTTTTTAGCCTGCGACCTCCTCTGTACCACTCTTATCTGTCTAAACGCTGCGGAGAGTTTTCTTTCATCTCTGAGCGAACCTTTGGAAGGAGCACAGCAAACGGTGGTGAATGAGTCCGTCACACACACACATACACACTAACAGGCCTTTGTGAGAATGAAAGCAGACAGTGAGTCACCGACTACTAAATAAAACCTGTCTAATAGAGATCAACGAACCTGAAAAACTTTTCTTTTTTTTTTTTTTGCCAGCGCGGGCAGCACTTGCACCATCATATCCTGCACAGCCCCCCTTCCCTGCACCCGCCCCATCCCTCTCCCGTCAATTAGCGCCTCACCAGTGACAACACAGAGGATCTTCATTAGCGGAGAATGCTCAATTATATCAGTTGATATTCCTTTCCAAAACTAATTATCCCAGTTGCATGGTACGGCTGACTGAGCCTGCCCTCACCCCGGGGCGCAGCGGTTACTGATGTGATTTGGTTTTGGCTCCAAGGTCTGCTTTCCACTCCTCTCTTTTGTTATCCTCCTTTCCCTCTACACTCATTCAACACAGTCAGCACTCCCACCTCAGTATAGCCCCTTTTCCCTTTCAATGATACTTTTTGGCCCTCTATTTAAAGTCTTTCATGAAGCATTTTACCATTAAAACTAAGCGCCTGTGCATGTGGATGCAGATCTTATTCCTCCTGTAAGACACACCGAATTAGCAGAACTGTGGTAATTCTACAAAAAGCTCATCACAGGAGCCCCCTCTCTATATAATGGCATCCTGTGGGGGATAGCATAAATAGACAGCTCCTACCGCAGCTATAGCTGAAACAGAAATGGTGCAAACACTGTCTTCTCAAGAGAGGGGACTGGGAAGGAGGTGAAAACTGCAGAGAACATATGGTGAAGATGCTTAATGCCGTATATTGGCTCAAAGCATGTTTACTTGGAAAGCATCCACTAATGAACAGCCATGACAACTGAAATATGTTGTTTATAAGGAAGATTGCTCATGGAATTTGTTTGCACAACAGTGTCCTTTGTGTTGCTGATTTTCTTTGAATTAAAAAGGAGGCAATAATAGGCTCAGATAATTATCATACTGTGTACATCCTGCAATTATGCTAAAACATCTTAATAGCCAGTGGTTCAGCTGGTTAACCGAGTTAATCAGTGCAGAAACGGAGGGCGAAAACAGGAGAAACTGTGAAATTCACGTAGCAGGGATTAAATTGAACAGACGGGCTTAATTTTCTTTCATCTCAAACACTTTACTCCCATTCTAATCACTTTCTCCTACATTTTTTGACAAGGTTTAATAAAAGAAATATCCAAATATGCTGCACACCTTTTGGAGTCGATGCACTGTGTTTCCGGTCGGCTTCAGGTTCTCTCGGTGGGCTCCGCGCTGCCCTCAAGCCAGGGACCGGCCTCACAGAAGGTGGGCTATTTAGTCACATTTCAAAGTAGCTCAGGCAGGGGAACACACTCATTACACATAATTCTTCTTCTCCTCTTTCCCCCCTGGCTCCCTCTTTGGTCCCCCCCTCACCCACTCTCGCTCTCTGTTTCTCTCCTCCTCCCTGTTTGACAGACCAAAAGCCCTCACAGTCCTCCGTCCGGACTCCGGAGGTAGATCACTTTAATTCTGCTTCACGGATCTTTTTCAAAAAGACCCGAGACCCGGAGACCTCAGAACCGGTGACCGCTTGGTGAACCTGGACCGACCAGCCAGGACTCAGGCGCTTGTAAACACAGCCAACGTCTCACACGCTCTCATCTCCCCCCCGAGCGCTTTTGTTCCCTCCCCACAATGGCACAAGCAATTGAAGTTGAGCAGAGTGTGTTCTTTTTAGCTCGCATGTGTTTGTTTGTTTTTGCCACCGCTGGTCAGCGTGTCCGTCCGCGTCAGTTATAACGGCTGTCACTTAGCCGAGAGCAGCTGATCAATGATTTAAAGGTAGATTGTTGCTCTGGACACACAACTCATTCCTTTTTTTTTTCTTTTTTTTTTTCCCGCTGTTGGTTATTTGAGGGACTGCATCCAAAGCTCGGTGTTGCCAAGATAGTCTGACCCGTTCTGGGACAACTGAAAACTGCTTTTTCTCCAGGCGGAGGGGGGGGACTGTCCTAGATGAACTGGTTTGCTTATGTGGGCCAGACCTGGATTCCACCAATGGTTCATAAGTTCATTTCCCTGTTTGGGAGGAGTCTCCCACCACAGCTATCTGCTTGATGTCATCATCCTAATTTACGCAGAGGTGATCTGGGCACAACAAAAAACTGATCATCACTGAAAAACACAATTGAGTATGCTTTTTTGCCTCTCGTATTGACCGGACTAATCAGTTCTGCTGCAGACAAACAGGCCACGCAATCAATACACCAAGCAAATTATTATTATTTTTTTTAATACAACAGACAATCTCTCATCACAAATGTGGAAGCGTGACGGTTTGTGACAGCCGGCAAGTTTCTCAGAAAGACGTCAATCTTTCCAGGGCACACACTCCACAACTGATAAATCCTCTCTGATAACAGTGAAAACACAGACAAATCTGCACGCACACCAAAAATAATCACGGATGTGTCAGTGTGCGAGACATTCGGTGGCATTCACAAGAAGCGAAACCTGTCGGCTTTACTTTAGAAACCACTGTAGGCACAAGTTTTCTACAGCCTCGCTGCCTTCGCACAGCCTCCCTTAAAGGGCAGCCGGCTCATCCCTTTGATGACTGACGGTGGGATTTGCGGTGATAATGTCTTCAGGTGCCAGAGGATTGGGATTAAACATACTCCAATTTAAACAGCAAAGTTGCCATGGCGATGACCTTCAGTTTTAGTTCAGTACACAGGGAATACAGCGGCTGGTGTTATTGTCCAGAGACGCTCCCAATTCAGCGGGGGGCTTTGGCCATGATTGCACTTTCAAATCCTCCCATCAAATTAGAAACATTGTCCTACAACATGTGATGCAAAGCGCGGATGACATTTCACACCTCAGAGAAAGGGAAATTGCACAGCGCGCAAACATTGCCACTCATGTGAATCATGACCGTAACACTGTTGAACAGTCTGACTTGAACTATGAGCCCTAAAAGATAAACTTCAGACACCCCCGCCTACACCTCAGCAGCACCTTGACCCAATGACCCTCCGTCAGCCCTTAAGGTTTATGCAAACCTTCCCCTCCCGTCCTAATTAAGGTGAAAGAAGCCTTTCAAATAAAGCTGATGAGGGCTGACGTGGGGCCGTTTCTCTTGGCTGTCTGAGGATGTGAGCACCCAGAGCGGGGCTCCGGCTGAACGGGCCTGGAGACTCACGGTTTGGGGTCATTGCCTATCCCCCTCCAGGGCAGTCTGTTCACACTCTCACACCTGCCTGTCATAGGTGAGAGCAGCAGGAGAAAGAGAGGAACGGAAAGAGAGGCGGAAGCAACAAGAAGCAAGGGGAGAGAGTTTTCGCATTTTTAAATAAAGTACAGACCCCAGCAGAGAGCAATAAAACAGTGCAATTATTATCACTATCGACTCAAGCCAATCTCAGCAGTACCCTTGAGGCGTGGTTGGTCAATATGAATTGCAACAGTCTTGTGGATTTGACAGCAGCTGCTGGAGTCAAAAGTGTGGCTGGACTGCCCTGCGGTGGAGGCAGAGGGAACTACAAGAGCAGATATGCTGGGAGTAAGATGCTGCTGCAGGTGTACACACCATAGACCAGGCATGTCAAACTGGTCCACGGGGGGGCCGGTGTGGCTGCAGGTTTTTGTGCCAACCGACCAAGAGCACACAGTTTGACCAATCAACTGTCTGAAGACGGAGCTCAGTTGATTAAATGAGTCAAGTCTGGTGTGCTGCTACTTGGTTGGAAACAAAACCTGCAGCCACACCGGCCCCCCTGTGGACCAGTTTGACATGCCTGCCATAGACTCTCTATGGTACACACTCACACATAAATACATAGATAAAGTTATGTTATGGGAGAAAGTGTGACTCTTATCCATTATCTAAGAACCCATTTTCCATGTTAACTCAAATGTCTAACATGCTGCTAGTATCTTCAGTCTATTCGTGTTTATTATATTGGCAGTTTATGCATCTTCATTTTACTAATGTTTCTCAGTGAGCCATTCTGTGAGCAGTGAATATGATCAGCGCAACAGATGTCAGTGTCCTCAAAGTATTCATACATGTTACGATCATGATCATAATATGTCAACATGGCTCAGCCTGAGAGCAGCTGTCGTATGCCAGCTGTTATAGTTGGGTTTGCAAATATTGTGGTAGTGTGAAGACGCATTTAAATGTGCCACCTCATGTGGGTGAGTGTGCTCCATCAATTGTTATGTGCATAAAAAAAAAAAAAAAATTCACTGGAAGAATTCAGATTTTTTTTTTTTTTTTGCTTCAAGCATTGCCTTGGTTTTATTCAATTTACATAAAAAGCTCTCATTTTATTGCCATGAAGTCAGGTCCAGCCAAAAACTTCACAAGTCTTGTAGTTTAATATGACATTTAACATTATCTCTTTAATATATATTCACTCATCTTTTCACTTTTATAGCTTTTCTTGACACTATCTCAAATTCTTCATGGAAATTACTATAATTTAAATGCAGGCTACATGTTTTCCTGTTGCTCTCTTTCCTGTTTGGTTCAGTTGGTCACGTTCATGTTATTGCGTTGCCAAGCATTTAAAAAAATAAGAAATTAAGCTTAAGTATTTCAGTAAACCAAAGTAACTTTAGGTTGTATTGCTGACACCATTTGAGAATCACTGGGCCTATATAGCTTATTTGAACATTTTATTGTAATATGCTATAAACTGATAATTACCATTAGTTTGATAAATATTTTTTATGTGATACTGTGGAGTTATCCTCTTTTGTTTTTACTCAATTGCATGACTGGTTAGTAAGAATGTGAAAAGCACACAGGAAATTATTTCTGCTCAAACAGACTTATTTTCAGGCAAATAAATTGTACGAGAGGGGCTGAACCACTCCAGTGGAGCTTTTCTTGCTTGATAAGCTTCTTTCGAAATGGAAAATTATTTTTAACTTAGCATGTTAACATTTACTAAATAGCACAAAATGCAAGGTAGGACAGACTTGAAACTGATGGCCATGTCATTGGTTCTGTAGGTATTTGGTCATAAACCTATGTAGGCTTCATATTTTGACCTGGTGATGGCGCTATAAGAAAAGTCAGACGTCCAACAAATTTACTACAATTCACCATGATGGGGGACATGAAAGTGGACACTAAATTTCCTGGCGATCCATCCAAAAGCTGTTGATATTTTTAGTCAAATCTCAAATGTAAAACTCCTCGTGATGCTGCAAAAGATGCGCAAATTCAAGTCTTACAAATCACACCATGGAGCCCTTACGGCCAAATCAAACTTCCTATAGAAATCACGGTACTGTGCACACAACTGATCATCAACAAGCTCCGTCCTCACTAAAGGACGACGGAACTAACCAAAAAAGAGACACAACTGAAACATACAAAAATGCCTCTTTAGATGACGCAATTTAAATACCTCGACACTAGAATAAAACAATCGCCATGACAGACCGTGAAGATGTTTAAACTCCACAACAGCTGCAGCCACAAACAAACCAACAAATTAAAGCAAAAGACACAACTACTTTTGGAGCGTGCGCACACGCACACGCACACACACACACACACACACACACACACACACACACACACACACACACACACACTCACCGTTACTCACCTGTGTAAAAAGTCTCGTGCACAGCTCGTTCACTCTCAAAGTGTGGCTGGTGTGTCCAGTTCCCTCAGCCACTCTGTCCCAGTATATCCAGTCCCAGTCCCACACCCAGTCCCTCTGTCACACCGAGTTTCCAAACAAACAGAAAGGGTTCACACTCCGCACCGCTGGAGGTCCACCATGAGCATTTTAGCGTTTAGCATGTTAGTCACACCCAGCATGCACCTGTTGGGTGTGTTTGGTTTGAAACGCCGACCGTGCTGACCACGTGACGCATTGAACGCGTGATTAATTAAAGTGAACGCAACCTTTTTTAGTCTACCAGTGCCACTGTACAATAGGCCAAACTTTAATCCATAATGATGGAGTCGCTGATGATATGTCCTTATTATTTGGCCAACTTGCAAAAGATGCAAAACCAAAGTGTAAAGACATAAAGTATATTACTTAACCCTTTGAAACCTGAATTGACAATAGTTGTCAACAAGCAGCTTGTCAAGAAATGTCATTGCAAATGCAAATTGCAAGAAGTTAGTTGATTTGGAAAACATTTTTTAAAGCTAAAAATGAAAAAAAAAAAAAAAGTTTTTTACTCTTCACTCACTTTTTTTGCAGTTCATTTTCTTGTTTGTTTGTTTTTGTTTGCTTGCTTGCTTTTTTATACTAACTTTTATTTTCCCTCTTTTTTAATAATAATTTTCAGGTAATTTCTTGTACTTTTATTTTTAGATTATTTTTTGGCTTTTTTTTTTTTTTGGCTTTATTGATAGGACACCTCAGATAGATACATGGGAGACAGAGTGGTAAAAGTGCCACAGGCTGGAATCAAACCTGGCCCGCTGCAGAGGACTCAGCATTCGTGGGGCACACTCTCTACCTGGTGAGACAGAGGGTTTTTCTTTTTTACATTTTACCAATTTATTGAAAAATTTTTTGGGTCATTTCTTTTTAGGTTGTTCAGTGCCTTTAATCCATGTTGAAAATATCAAGCCATGTTACTCATGTTTAAAGAGTTAAGTAAAAGTAGAATTACTAATGTTAAGAAATACTTTTAAAAAAATAGGCTATGAGTGAACAAAAGCGACTTTGATACACTAACAAAAGTTAATGAAATTCCACATTTCCCCATCACATATGAATACAGGACACATACTGTATATTAAAAGCCTACAGGACACACTCACACAAAACACTTTCGTACATGCACTCAAACATGTCTTACAACATTTATAGCATGGCAAGAAAAGATGAGTGAAATGAGGTCACTCACTTTTCTGCAGGTTTCAAGGACATTTTCATTTTAGGGCTGAAATGATGACATACACAAAGAGTCAGTAACAGAAAGACGTGTGCATTAGTTGTATTTACACTGAATTATGAATGTTGACATTTTTTCATTTGGTCTGTAAATCCTGTGTTTGTTACGCTGTGCCATTCAATGGTAGAATACTTCCTTATTATGTTAGCCTATATACAGGTAAGAAAGGATCGACATCCCTAATTTCTTTAGATTCAATTACATTTAAATTGTATTTTTTCCATATGTGATAAGAATTGCATAGAAAATAAGTACAAGAATCCACAAAAGACATGACTGCAGTTTGCTAGGTCTTATTGTAATTACTGTAACTTCTCCCTTGTGCATTTTTAATGTTACAACTAATGTAATGTTTAAAGACACCAGCAGCTGAAGATTTTGTATTTAAAATACATTCACACCAGAAAAAAAAAATCCTAACATGAGCTCCAACAGAATAACTGCAAAATGAAATTACACAATCAAAAGTATTTGTCACCAAATGGACGTTTTGTATACAGTATATACAGCAGCCTCTACCTATAGGCTTCCTTCATTGAGGTGTGCTTTTTATAAACCTGATAATTCTTTAAGTGACTTCAAACGCAGTGGATTAACCTCATCCGTGTAACGCACCTGGCCTGGAGCATGTAAAAGGTTTATGTGGATTTGTGAAGTGTGAGACGTGTTTTCTCACCTTCCAAAATATCTCACACAGCTCGTCAGATGTGTGATTGACAGGAAGAAGTGAGGACACACCAGCTGATTGAACTCTTAGTGCCATATTTAGCCCTCAGGAACATCTGCTGCAACGTACCTTGAAAGATGATTAGTAAGAACTCAAAGAGATAGTCTTGTTCCTATTATCCTCAGCTGCGTGCTGAGCATCAAACCAGGGTGTTGAAACTGGAAAACATATCTTCCTCTTTAATGTAGGAAGCACATAATAAATGATCTCTGCCTGTTATTCCAGCACTTCTCTTAGGATCCTCTAGTTATTGGCTTAGTGAAATCCACTGAAAGAAGCATCTACTTGAGCACTGCTTAATGGATTGAATCCAACATGATGTATCCAGCAGCAGTCACACCTAGCACCTCTTCTATGTTCAAACTCCTTGATGTCTACGCTTCTATTTAGATGAATAATGTAAATCAAGTGGAATACTAGAAAAGCATGAAGTGTAAAATTAGGCAGAGCTATTTGGCATTTTTTTCGGAGTTAATGAGAATAACAGTAGTTGGCATTCATGTTGCAGATGGATGCTTGTTGGCATTTTGAAGTCGGGCTGAAAGTCTACTTGAAAAAGCAGTGGAACAACAGAGGCAGGAACAGCAGCAGATAGTTGAGTCCTGGCAGCCCGGAGGCGAAGCTCGTCACATTGCAGTCATCACTGTAGCAGCAGTGAACTCTGACACCTGGTGCTCTGTAGCCCTGGCTGTTGGCCTGACTACAGAAAGACCTGTAGGAGCACGACTTCATCACCCCACCTGACAAAACAAACAGAAATACAAGTTAGTTACACTGGTGTGGCAGCTGTTTCGCACGGACCAACCAGCATATATTGGATTGAACTTGCTGCTGATTCAGCCAGGCTTTAAAGCTTTAATCTTTTTTTTTCATTCCAAATTTTTGGATTTTGTCACTTTGTCTATGTGTGTCCAGTTGCCCTGAAGCCCTGATGGTTGCACATTAGGCAATGGTTGCACCTATCGAATGTATGACAGTTACAGTCCTAACTAACGGTATCCAGCTGTCATATGTTAGCCACAAAGGGCTCCTTAGTGGGACTGTTTTAAGGGGTTTATGGTCGTCACTGCAAAATGTGCCCATATGAGAGGCCATTGGGGACCCATTTACCAAAAAATTTTTTGGGGACCAATCATTTGCATGGTTAGCCTTTGCTGACAGTTTCCCTAAAACAGTCGAATGAATGAGCCCTCCCGAAATCTGCTTTGCTTATATCACAGCATGCACATGCTCTCTCTCTCTTAGTTTAGTATATTTTTATATTTTTTTGTGTGGCCAGCTGCCATGGATGTATAAAGAACACCTGGATACAGCATGAAGGTGGGGCCCCATTCATTCCTATAAGAGCTACTCAGTGGCGCATGAAGCAAAAAATACCTCATTTCTGCGGGTTGAAAGTACCTGGATCTTGAGCATTACTGGGACCATAGAGCATGCGCACTATAGACTTCCAGTTCAGCGTTCCACTTGCTTGAATGGTGATCAAATAATTCAATCTTGCAGCTCTGTCAGACTTCCCAAATGTTATCGAAGTGAATGAATTAAATTTTAATAGTGAAAAGATATATTTTGAAGTTTTGGTGCTCACAAAAATGTATCCACTGATTTACAGACACCTCTTTCCCAATGTAAGTCAATGGAAAGGAGTCTTTTTGGGCTCCATCGCATCATGTGACCGAAGCAGCCAGTGTAGTTCCACTTTTGGCCACTGTGTAAAATTTGCTTCAAAGCTGGCACACTTCTTGAGGGACTGCCAACCACCCACAGTTTTTTTTCTCAACAGGTGCGTACATAAAAAAAGAGTGTTTATTATGAAACAGGCCACAAATTTACTAAAAAAAACAATAAATTCAACATTTATTTTGTTGTTTCGATAAATAATGATGAATATGTTGGTTAAAAACAAAAAATGTGGTTATTGTTTTTCTTCAGGATGAACACAGTTATTGCTTGCCCTCATGGCCCTCTATGAGTGGCTCAGAGTGTTTGCCCTATTTCCCCCCCTTATGTGCAGCCATGTCAGTACACACTATGTACCTGACACCAGAGTTTAATTTGGGGAAAGTTTTGTATCTACAATGTGTCATTTACAGAAAGGATTATGGTCTCTCCTGTTGCCCACCTTTTTGATAATTTATGAAGTACATTCTTAATAAAACTCTTGCCTTGTGAAGGGTTAAATGAGTACACTGTGAGTTAACTCAATTTTGTGGAGAGGAATTGTCTCTGTGCCATAAACACATGGTGTCCTAATTAAGGATATTGATCGAGTACGAGCAGCAAAGCTCTTCATTTCCTTAAAAGCCTTGGACCCCCTGCTGACTGGGATGTGTCTCCAGACAGCAGCCTGTCCGCCGCTAAACACACACAAACACACACATGCACACATCCTCACATACAGATACAAATTCAGTATCTTCATTGTTGGTGCAAAGAAAACTAGTAAAAGAAAGGCTACTACACTGTCACTGTTGGACTCACTGTTGTGGCCCACCACCGTAGCGCAGGCATCAGAATAGCTGGGACAAGATTTGGAGCCTTGCCGGTTGCAGTCTTCGTTATTTGAGCCCATACAGGTGTAACATCGCAGAGCCTCGCCTGAAGGAAACAGAGAAGAAACACTGCAGCAGTGCACACTTACTGAAGCACAATCAAACCATGGCATGATGAGAGAAAAGAGTTTAGTCATCTCTAAAGCACGGTTTTTATCTTGGTGTGTGTAGAGAGCATCAAAGATGTTTACACATGAAGAAAATATGCTCATATACTTTTTATATAACAGCAGGTAAATGGCAGGGAGGCCATTTAGACACAAAATGCAGGAGTACGGTTTTTAAATGCCAGCCTCGTGTTATTTTTCACTGACGTGGTGTTATAGCTTCAGTTGACAGGAAATAATTGTGATGCAAATGTAGGTTTTTTTTGAGTAAATATCTGAACTGAATGAATAAAAAATGCCCTGTGTCACATGTATTGACTTTTCTCAAGGCGCGAATAGGCTACTTACTAATGCTATTGTTGCTGCTGCCGCGTGTCCTTTAAAAAAAAAAAAACATTTAGACAAGAAGTGGTTCTAAGGACAGCCATCTGCAGCTCACTCTGTGACACACTCATGCTCACTCAGTCCCATTTATCAAAATATGCAGTCCATTGTAAGTCAAGATCATGAAGTGTCTACAAAGGCCTAAACTCTTGATATTTTTACCCTTTATCAACACAGAATCTGCCGGTTTGATGGGCATGTATACACAGGAGTGTTTAATTCACATCTGGGTGACACTGATGTGTGACGTTGTCCCACAGGCACACTGAGAGTAGAGTAAAGTGAAGAGAGAGCACTCATTAATCGCTTCCTTCGCAGGAGTCGTCCTTAAATCAAGCAAAGAATTAAACCAGCGATTTAAAAACACATCGCTCTAACCTTCAGCTAAAGCTTCAGGGGCCCACTTCAGCACATAAAACACTTAAAATGTCTCTCTAAAGCTCTCTGGAGGAAGGAGTGCTTATTTGAGAAATAGCTGACCTTTGAAATATCACTTTAACGCTACCTTTTGAAAACCTCCATCCGTCTCCTAAATTCTAAAACGGCCCTTCAGAAACAGCGTTTAATGCTGTTTCCTAAGAGGATCAAATCGAGCTGGACTTGTAGGAATCACCAAACGCTTTAAACATTCTTTGCCGCAGCACATCTCTTGTCTTGGCCATCAAAATAACCTCCTTTAACACACAGGATGAGCCTTTTATCTTCCAGTTATGATGGAGGGGGGACAGAAAAGTTGCTCACAAAGTAATGCCTCCATTTACCCTTTGAAACCTGGGAAAATTGGCTTATTTTTTCAAAAACATGGGAAGAAGGTAATGAGCAACTTTATAAGAAATAACCCAATAATTAGCAAGAAAAAATAGTAAAAAGGACAAGAAAATTGCCTGAAAATTAGAACAGAACAAACACACACAAAAAGAAACCCAAATAAACATGGGAAGAAGGCAATGAGCAACTTAAAAGGACCAGAAAGGACCCAGAAAATAGCAAGAAAATAGTAAAGTCAATTTTCAAGTCAGTTTTATTTATAAAGCCCATTATCACAAAACACGGTTTGCCTCGGAGGGCTTTACAACATACAACATCGCTCTGCCCTTAGGCCCTCACATAACCTAAGGAAAAACTCACGAAAAAGAACCCCTGTAACGGGGAGAAAAACCTCAGAAAGAGCAGCAGAGGATGATGAGGGATCCCTCTTCCAGAAAAAGAACAAAAAAATGACCTGAAGATTAGAGATAGAGAAAAAAAAACAACTTGGAAACATAAACAGCCAAAAAAGGAAATGACCTGGAAAAAAATGCTTAAAAATACAACAATTCTGTGAAAATAGTTTAAAATATATAATTATGATTAATATAAATATAGGTCTTTGGACATTTTCCCCTAGCTTCTCTAAAAATAGTTTTCTAACTCTACTAATTTCTTGCAATTTTCTTGCTAAGTTGCTTTTTGCCTTTCCCCCGTGCTTTTCTTCTTTTTTTTTTTGACAGAACTCAAACTAATTTGCTCAGGTTTCATAGGTTTAAATGCTTGTGCGAGGTGTCTGAACGCAGGCCAAGAAAAGTGACGTGGATCCAGGTTTTAAAAGGTTAGGGTTAAGACCAGATGAAATGGTATACTTATAAAAGAAGAAAATTGCCTGAAGGACATAGATTAAACATTACTCAGATATCAGACATTTACTGATAGAGGCACTCTATAACAGTGACACTATGAAAAGAACAAGCCAATATTTATGATTTTAAGCTTGTTCTAATTTCTTTGCTTCCTGTGTGACCCTCTATGTTGACATGGCATGTAAATGCCCCCTGTTGTCTTAGTTGACCCCAATCTATCCCCACACCACAGCCGCTCCCCACACATGCTAGAAGTATTAGCCTCCAGGCCTATTAAGAGATTAGCTGCTGGGATTGCAGGATAGTTACAGAGGAGGATGACAGACTGAAGAAAGGCAAAACTCAGGAGAGAAATTAACAGCAGTTATCAAAGCTGACGCAGTAATATAAAGTGTCATTAGAAGGTGTGACTGTAAAATTGTTTTATGCAAGGCATGCAAGGCATTTTTCTGCAAAATAAAGATAACTGTAGTGATGTTTTGTCCAAGTTTTCCTGTCCTGATATCTGAGAGCAAAGATAGTTTGGACAGATATTCACCCAACAGGTTCCTGTCTCTCTGGAAAAGACAGAAAAACAACAATTGCACACTGTTTTTGGGAAATTCAAGCGATTCAAGAAAGACAAGCAACTAAAGGAAGACACCAACCAAGTCCAAAAAACAGGTGGACGAAGACATCTAAAAAATGGAAAGGATAAGGTGAAGATAGAAAAGTAGCTCTTACTGTTGGTTGCTATCAGGACCAGAGAAAGCAGGAGCAGCGGACAGTACTGGACAGCTCTCATGGCGCTGGTGGTCCTCGCTCGTCCCGATCACACAATGAAAAGCAGGTTGTTTGCCCCTAAAGCCCCCTGAGCTTAATCTGAGCTATTGGATGAGTTGATATCCCCTCCTGTACTTGACCAGCAGATTAGCAGCCCCTCCACTGGGGCCCACAGCTCTGCGCTGAGTGTCAACTGTTGCTTCTTCTGCCTGGCTGGGCAAAAGGACTCGTCCTGCACCTCTCCACTCAAGCCACACCCATCCT
Organism: Plectropomus leopardus; assembly: GCF_026936395.1. Lineage (NCBI taxonomy): Eukaryota > Metazoa > Chordata > Actinopteri > Perciformes > Serranidae > Plectropomus > Plectropomus leopardus. Next base: position 22,634,743 of record NC_142188.1, read on the forward strand.
GAGACGGGCTCTTCCCTTTCTTGTCCGTGTTTCCACCTGGTCCAGCCCTTACATCACCCTGCACGAAACAGATCTCTGAGCTTTCATGACACGGGATGCTTGTTGTCCCGTGATGCATGTTTGCTCGTGCAAGCTTTTGTTACTGCTTTAGAGGATGCCTTAATTCCATTGGTACTGATAGAAATGTGTCTGCTTCAGTTGGGTATTTGCAAAGATTAACTCTGTGTTTAGAGTTACAGATCAGATAGCCTTCATTTAAGTTCCCAGAATTGCAGTAAATCGTTTAGGACTGGCTGTAATCTGGCCCATAACACTGCTGTTTTAAAGATGTCTTACTTGTTGCTGCCATTATACAATACAATAGTTTACTGAACTACGCAAAATCCTATCAGATGAAGTCAACTTCAGTGACTCCGCTTACCATGTTCTAAACACGTCCTTTCAAATGGATTTTAACCCTTTGAAACCTGGGCAAATTAGCTCAATTGCTTTCAAAAGCATAGGAAGAAGGAAAGAAGAAGACGAAGAAAAAAAGCAAATGACCTAGAAAAGGTGCTTAAAATATAATAATTCTGGAACACAATTTTAAATACATAATTGTGATAATTAGCTAAAAAAAATATTATTTCAGTATTTTTCCCCTAGTTTATTTCTTTTTACCCTCCATATTCTCTCCTACCTTTATTAAAATAATTTTCTGAATCTATTTATCAGCTGCAATTTGTGGAACTTTTGTGATGCTCATGCTCATTGCCTTATTCCCACGTTTGTAGAAGAAACCGCACCAGTTTCCTGAGAGTCTAAAGGTTTAAATACTTGTTAAGATTATTTTTTAAATTCTTTATTCCTTTATTTCAAGAGGATAGCTTAAGTGTGAAAGGGGCTGAGAGAGGGGATAACATGCAGCAAAGAGCTACAGGCTGGAGTCAAACCCACGGACTGTACATTCCTACTGCTGCCACCTTGAGTGAAGGAGTTTGACTCTGAACCAGTTATCCATTACTTTAGGTCAAGGCCATGGTGTTTTGTTTTTTTCTTTGATTAACACACATTAAGCAAGGGTCTGGGGGTTCTTCCCACAGACATTTTGAGTGTTAAACACTACATTTGCTGTATTATGATGAATTTTTGTTCATCTATGTATGTATTTTAACTTCTCTAAATTAAATGATCACAACTTTGATTTGAAAGCATGTTTGCAGTTAGCTGATAGGTACTGGTTATACTGAATTTCAGCCTCACAGATATTTTTATCCTTATTTCTGTGTTTATATTTCTCATAAACACAAATATGAGGATAACTAACAAAATTTGTTTTGTTTTGTTTTTTCTTTCAAATGGGCATCTTTAAATATGTCTGTTGGCAACTGCACTTCCCCTTTTTGGGAATCCCATGCATGTAAGAAAGATGACTCGCGAATGTGTGCGTTGTTTTCTGAAACACTGACTGGAAACAGAACAATGTTAAATAATCCTAATTACATCTTAATCCTTATTAATCAGTGGTTGTTCCAGGTCGCCTAAATGCATGAGAAGACGAGTCATGCACGGAAAGAACTGGTGTGAACCTAGCGTGCTGTATTGCCATCTTTTATTGCACTTTATAAGCAGATGCTGTACAGCAGCTGTGCAGAGGGAGTTATACCTCAGTGTGACACAACGAACCATAGCAGAACTAGGACATAACCCATCCAAAATTAAATTACTCCTGGTCACAACTGAATACAGTAACGATTAGTTTGCTTTATATCAAAATAAAATCCAAAAAAATAGTCGCACAATTTCGTTGAGAAAGCTATGACAAGTATGACAAATATCTACAAGGTTACATGAGGGACGCGGGCTGAGGATGACGGAGTAACTATCAAAAATGCAGATCAGTCAGTTTTTTTGGAATTTCCTACAGTATTTACAAACATATACCATTACAAGTTCTCCTTTCTCTCCCACATGCAGTAAGATATCGTGATGGTTCGTGTTCTCTTAGTGGTGTATCGACATTTGAATGAATGAAACTAAATCTCTGTGACTCTTTTTCAAAGTCTATCTTTCTCTTTTATCAAGAGGAGACAACAACAGGAACGGGTAAACAGTCTTCCTCCTCAGTGGCTGTCATGGCAACATCGTTATAATTAATTTAACCCCACAAACAATGCTCTCGCTTTCTCAGACACGCACTCGCACGCACAGACGCACTCATTAGTGATATGATACATTTTCTAAAACTTTAAACCAGACCCCTGATACAGTACGTTACACTGACACATCAAAAATGTACAGAGTGATTGGAAGGGAAGTCATTCCTGTGGATCTTCTATACACAAAGTCAGTAGGAGACCATTTTGGCCTTAATTGTCCATCATTTCTTAGAAGAGTGGTAGATTTTTCTCTTCTCTGTGAGATTTGGCCTGGGTGTGGTCGCTAACTCTTCCCCATCTTAGCGATCAGCTCATCGCAGATCTTTGTCAACTCCTCGATCTCTTTATTCTGTAAAACAATTGTTACAATTATAGTTATATTTTTAAATATTTTTTCTACGATTTCACATATACCCCAGGAGTAATGACTGACCTTTTGCTCCAAAGTGCGCTCCAGAGAATCCACCTTCATCTGCTCTTTCCTCAGACTGGCCTGGTAGGCGGCCTGCTCCTGCTTGGCCTTGGCCCGCACCTGAGCTATGTCTGCGTTGGCCCTGGTAACACACACACGTCATAAAATGAGAATCAAGTCACCTCTCTATGACCCCAATAAGCCTGGACGGTCTTAAGCTCAACCGCACGTTTGCAAAGCCAATACAGAAATAATCTTCAGAAATGCTGTCAGTCTACCACTAAACCCCAAAGTTCATAACTGTTGATCCTCACTCCACCTTTGTCGGCTGGCCTTATTTGGCTGCCAGACAGGAGCAGCGTTGGTTTTTATTTATCTTTAACACAATATTTTATCCCTTTTAACGCTGAACTCACAAAATCTTGGCACTCACTCACAGAACCAGTTCCCTCTATTAAGAACTGAACTTCGAAAAATTATCTTAAAGGCCTTGACACACTCAATTTTGGGCCGTCTCTGAGCATTCGTTGCCCTAGTCTTTACAGTGTGTGTGCACCTTTGGTAGACCTTGTGGGCTTTTTTCAGCTGACTCATCATGTTAAATCAGCGTTGGCAACAGCGGAGCTTGTCGATAAAAAAAAAAAAAAAAAACACTTATTGGCAGTTCAGCTCAGCGCAGGAAAAGAGAAACGGAGGTGAGGAAAGTAAACACAAAGGTAAAGTCAAGAGGCAGTGAGGTCAAAGCGAACTTTTTATACGAGGTAAGATTTTTTTTCTGTGGTCACTGAGCTCTGTTTCCTGGTGGTCTGTGCTGTTATTTACTAGCGCACGGTATACATACTGTGTTCTTTCAACGTTGTGTTATAAATATGCTAAATGGCATCATGACAGTTTCCCATTTCCCTTTTTGAGTTATTTCCTCTCACGCAGGCACAGACCATATATGCTGCTTGTCCATGTGTGGTAACATGTACATGTGCAACTTTCTGGCCAAAACACAGGTGGCGTGAGGCGTTGCAACAGTTGGCTTTTGTCGCCACTATTTCTTTGATGTCGGTTTGGTGTGTCTGGGCCTTTGCAGTGCACCTGTAAATAATTTTGAATAATCTGCAAAAGGCCGTAAACTTGGACTCTGCCACCATTATAGCTGTTAAAATGCATTACTGTCAATGCCTTTTTGTAATTGCTTCCACCTATGCATCTTCTCTATAGCATCTATATCAGGCTATGGTGTATTTGAACATTTAGCTATAACACATTGTTAATATTGTTTGTTGTTTTGTATTATTTTCTTTCTTTTTAAACTGGTTCACATATTGATTTTCTGTTTATCTTAACGTATTGTTTTCTTGTTGTGGTTCATGCTCTGCATCATTGAAAATGATGGTCTCCCTCTGTTTATTTCCCAAGTTGTGAATAAAGGTTTAAAAGACATTTTAAACAGCTTACATACAGACATATCTCAGCTGGGCATTGAGTTATTGTGAGTATACTGTGATGTTTTCCCTTTGGGGAGAATAACAAAGTTATGGTGGAATAAACTCGAGATAATGAGTCTCACTTGTCTAGTTTCTCCTCTGCGTGAATCTTCAGGGCTTGATAGCGCTGCTCCTCCTTACGGACCCTGGACAGATACTCCTGAGCGCACTTCTTCAGAACCTCTTCATTCTGAACAGAGTAAAAAAGATTTGAATTACTTGTCAAAAGGATTGTCAAGCTCAATTTTAGATGAGTTGCAAGGCCACGTCATGCTGAAAACACTCAATAGTTGTGAGTAATTTGTCACCTTGCGAAAGCCCTCCAGTACGTCTTTCATCTTCTCGTAGCGTCGGAAGAGGTCGGCAAGAGACTTCTCCACGGAGTTGAGGTCAGCCAAGGCCTGGTCCTTCTCCATGATCAGCTGCTGGATGGTGTGATGAGACAGAGACTTCTCTTTCTGGTCATCCTCTGATGGACACACACACAAGTATACTGGAGATTAGATCATCAGCCTGTGTACCGCAACGTCTGCTGTCGTGAACTCAGATACCAACAAATACATACAAACAATCACTTTACAAATTTATCAAAATGGATTTGTGGGTTAGTATGATTTAACAGCATTTTGTGCTACACTATATGAGTATTTCTCCAGCATGCAAACAAAAACACTCAACAATGAGAAAACAAAGAGACCTGTAAAACTATAGAAACAGAGCTGGTTTGCTTTGAGAGGCTTCCAGACCCTTCATAGTTAAATGACAAAGTTCCCGCCGTATTGCAGGTCCCTCCCTGCTTTCACTTTCCTTTCCTGTCACAAGCTTAGATGGCTGACCTGCTTAACTCGCTAATTCTGCAGGAATGACTTTTGAACCATCTACAGCACAGAAGCAAAGTGCAGATGTGTGTTTAAAGGTTTCCCATACATCTAAATGAGTTTTATGATGTTGTTGGAAAGTTCTGTTTTTTTGAAGTGGGGTTGTATGGGGTACTTTTCCATAGTCAGTATAATACCTAGAAAAAATGGAAATCTGCCGTGGATGGGGTTCAGCAACAAGACGTATTTTAGCCACCTAAAAAATGAATAATACTTGAAGTGTACGGTATATTGAAAGCATTTTCACTGCTTTACCTGCCTGTCAGACGGCCTGTGTCCACGGGGGAAGCTGTTAAAGGCTTCAGCTCTCCATCTATGCTCTTATCAAAGCCACCAGACTTTATTGAGAAAAACAGTAATTTTAGCTTGGCAATGAGGTGAGCTGCTGGCGTACCATTACTTTGATCAGTAAGTTATTTTGTGTTATTGTGCGACTTTGGAGACTCCAAACAAACCCTTTTACAAACAAACTGAACAAAGCAGTGGCAGACCAGCAGCTCTTGTGTTCAGCGATGTGAAATCGCTGTTTTTCTCAATGGAGTCTTGCTTTGAGGACAGCGATATAACGGCTTCATTTTCCTGTTGGAAATCACCGTCTGACATTAAAGAAAAGCAATGTAAAATATTCTAAACATAGCATATACTTAAACAGTTATTGACTTTTTCAAGTTGGACTTTTTAAGGGGGCTAAAATACGTTTTGTTGCTGCTACCTCCACAGCAGTAGATTGCTTAGCTTTCATGTCAGACTTCAGCCTGCTTCTCTAAACTGGGGCATGCCGACCGCCATCTACTGTATGTAATATACTTTCTATGGATAAGTACTTCATACAACCTTACTTCAAAAAATCTAAACTATCCCTTTAATGTCAGCAACTGAGAGATAACATAAAGGAGATTTCTATTAATTTAAAAAAATACAGGGTCTCAACATACAAGATAAAATGCAACAAAAATGGACAAACAAATGTCACTAGATGAGGTGAAGAAAGTGAGCACTTCTGCTCTCCTCTCTGAAGGACGGGTGGCAAGATGTGAGCAAACACAAACAAGTGAGGGACAATTCCTCGTTACTCACCTGGCATGCCTGTCAGAGTTATCAAATAGTAAGGGGAGCAAAGATGGGAGCAGAACAGAAAAGAAGGGACTGTGTTAAGTCAAGCTGGGAGGGCAAGACACATGAGAGAGCCGAGTGTTAGACACGAGCAGAGACAGACTGTTCCTGTATGTGACGGTGCTTTAATGGGATCAAGAAATGAAATTAGACAGCAGCAAAAATCAAATTTTCAGGTGGCCGAGAGGATGTAGGTGAGAGCAAGAATAATGCAGAGAGTGAACCTGCAGCGAGACTTTATGAGTCCAGAGGAGCCAGACGCGCGTGGGCGAGAGGTGAGCACTTCTCCCTCCGATGACATCAGTATTAATTTTATATCAATCAAACATGAAAGCAAGCACATAGCAAAGCTAGCTTGTGTCAGAGGGTAAAAAAAATACTTAATTCTGAAATCAGTGGCGATGGAGTAGGACACAGAGTATATTTCACTCAATTTGAAAATAAACAAGTGCAGCAAAAAGAAGTGGCAGAGGTTGGGGAACGAAAGCAATTGGTTTGAAATAAAATTGTACTGAGAAGATCGAAGGTCCAGTCATCTGTAAGCAATTGAAAACACACTGAACTTACCTATCATCTGTGCAATCGTCTTCTCATACTCAGCAACAATCCTCCTATGGATGAGAAGTTGTAAATCATGAGTATAAGGAATGGATTATTTGAGTATAACAAACATTTGTCTCCACCAATGAAAATACAGGTTTCTTTTACACACCTGTCTGTTTGTTAGCAAGATGTAAAAATAAAAATGTAGCTGGAAGTGGGTGGATATTAGTCAGATAGCTGTAGATTTTGTACTTCTGATTTAAGCTTTCTGTCACTGATATTGAAAAAAGTCCAAGCTAAGTGAAAACGTTGCTTTTTTGAGGTATTTTCTTAGATGTTTGGAGAACGACAAACACACAACAACAACTGTTTTTCAGCCCACAACTTTAGATGATAGGATTATTGTGTTACAGAAGCCTGTTAACCCTTTGATACCTGAGCTAATTGGCTTGATTTCTTTAGAAACATGGGAAGAGGGTGACGAGCAACTTAACAGAAAATGGCCCAAAATAAGCAAGATATTCGTTAAAAGTTACAAGAAAATTACCTAAAAGTAGGCACACACTCACACACACAAAAAGAAAAAAAAAAACTGCCTCACAAAAGTGCTTTTTCCTAATTTTTTGGTCATATCTAATAATCCCATCCAGATAATTTTCAGTTTCCTTGTCACCTTTTACTTATCTTTTGCAATTTGCTCATCATGTTTTTCCTATGTTTCTAAAAGAAATCAAACCAATTTTCTCGCTTTTCAGAGTTTCAATTGCGGGTGAAAGGCTTCTGAATGTGGCACAAGAAAATCAAGATGTTCAAGGTTTAAGACTGATTTTTGGACAAATCATCTTTTGCTTATAAAGTTAAATATAAAGGTAAGTGGTATATATGTGGTCCTGTACAGAGGTATGCATATTTTGAAATATGGCTATATTAGTGAGTTGAGTTCATCTAAGTTTTGCCAACAGGTACATGCAAGTAAAAAGTAAAAAAGATAGCATTAGGTTCAGTGGTAGGTTTAAAGATTTGTAACATCAGAAATGTGGACTTTGATGCAGAAGAGATTAACTCATTATGGCAAAAAAAAGAAAATGTGGATAAATGAAATTAGGAAAAAAATGTTGGTGGCAATCTAGACGTCACAAATAAATATTTATGACTAATGCTTTTTAAGGCCTAATATTAATTTTAAAAATTGAGTTTAAGACATTTTAAGGACCTGCAGATACCCTTTTTTATATTTTATTTAGCTGCTGTGTGTCCTGTTTCCATGGTACTTGTTGCTGGGAGTTCCCCCTCACTCCAAACCAAGGAGCAGCGGAGCCCAATAGGAAGCCTCGTTTTGGGAAAAGCAGGTTGCCAGCGGTAAGAGGATTGATTAGCCGTGCCCCCCCTTAGCCTCTTAGCCCCTCCTTATCCTGAGCCCAATCAGTCAAATGAAGTAAGCTCTGTCTTATCCACACTAACTGACCAGTGGCCAGCTGGACCCACATCCACCACCTGCTGGTAGAGAACAAGGTCTCTGTGCCGCATATCTCTATCTCCTGTAACTCACGTTTGTCAGGGCATAGATAGATCATCTGCAGACGTAAATATGAGTGCAGGCAATCCCTGTTTTGAGCTGTTGTCAGGCAGTTGGCTGTGTATTATCCAAACGATACCTAAAGCTAAAGCACCTCTTTCCACACTGTCTGGTAGCTGGTTGTGCTGTGATGGTTGGAGTCTGAAGAAACTAAAGGGGGGAACTCACAAAGAAAAGATTGTGGCCATTGATGGCATGATGAACTGTGCATGACTTGCAACCGCTATCTGCCTCGTCTCAACGTCAGTTTCACTTAAAATGTTGTGTTAATGATATTACAGCGCAAAAATATCCATAAAGTTTTGCACCGAAGCATAATTTGATCTTTTTTTTATATTTGATTGTAATCATCCATGTGGCAAAGCAGGTCTATGGGTGTTGCCTTTGCACCAAAAATGGCAAAGAGAGAAAGACAACTGGAATTTTCAGGTTGCAAGCTACAAGTCCAGACCGACAAGGTGTACAGGCGTTCCTTAAAATTTAAAGGAGATTTTTTTTTTTCTTACATCCAACTATTTCAGGTGCAGGTGCCACGGAGAGCCAATTGTGTCTTGGATCTCATAATCTAAATTATGTTTATATTTATGTTTTATGATGCTGAGCAAGAGCATTGTGCATGATCTTTATTTTTTTCAGGCTCAAGGGCTTTAAATGTGAAATAGAGACCATATTTGGGATATATAACTCATTTATTTGAGGCTCCTTTGCATAAAAACGGGCCAATTTTGCCCCAAATGTGTGCATATTACCTCATTTAAATGCATGCAAATAGCACAGGAGCACTGAGACTCTATTTGCTTGACAGGGAGAATTACACAGTTTCTTTTTGTCCAATTTGTGCAAGTTTAGCACCAGCAAAAAGCAGCGTATTCATACTGTCCATCAGCACTGTGACACCATGTGTCAGAAATATCAAAAGATATAGATTCTGAATATCTGACACTGTTTCAATAAATCAATATATATTGGCACCAGCTGCTCTTACTCAATCTCTTCTGTTGTATTCTGTTTACCACAGTCATTCTGTTTTCCTCTGCTTCTAAATAGAAAATAATAATAATTGTTGTTGTCACATTGTAGCCTTTTTATGTTTATCTTTAAATCAAAAATTTAAATTGTATACCCTCAATATTAGTTTTTCCATGTGATGGTATCACATATCAGTATTTTTCAAAGTGTTGTATTGAAGTTTGAAATGCCAGTATTGTGACTACATAACCATTTAACAGAAAGACAGGTAGGCATTAAATCCACGCTGTGGTGTGTGGGCGGACCCCACTGTGATGTCAGTGATGACAACCCAAGGTGTTACTTCTTACCTCATCTCCACCACTTCCTGTCGGCTGTCTTCATACTTCCTCTGCCACTCCAGCACTTCTTTCTCCTTTGTCACAATCTGAGGAGGGCAAGAAAACCATTCAATGTGAGATGTTGAAGTGAAGTAAAGACAGTATTTATGACTTACAGGATAAAAAGAAACATTTTGGGGGGCACCTCCTCTCGTGCAATTCCCAGGGAGTGGTCCAGTTCTCTGGGCAGGTGGGGGCTCTCCCCTTCGATGTAGCTGCTGCTGCTGGTGGTCCTGGCGTACAGTGAATTCTTGGACACTCCACTCTCTACTGGAGATGACACGTCTCTGTGCTGCTTCCAGGAGCCAACGGAGAGGGGGGAGAGGAAAGGAAACATAACCGTTTACAAACCAAATCGAGCTACAGATGGGACGCCCTCACCCTCAGGCCTGCAACCAAACGGCAAGGTAGCATCAAACTACGTCAAAATCTACCACACAGCAAAATCAATGTGTAAATGAGGCAGGCTTATGATGTTCCTGAAGACTTCAGCCGCCGTATGATTGGATGAAACAGTCTTCATTGCCACAGTATTAGCCAAATTTGGCTGATGCTGCCCCTAGCTGAGCGGTCATGATCACCTGCTCATCGCAGTAGCTTGAATGTGATTGGGTCCAAGCAAGGCACATAGGAAGGAGGGCAGCAGCTAATACAGCAGAGGCTGCATCATATACAGGAGAGGGAGGAGAGGGTAGCGGACTGGGCAGCATGGGAAAGAGATGTTAGTCTCATGTTAAAGCTTATTATAACATAGTGGTCTTACCTGTTGTGGCTAGTGTCACCTGTTATAGCGTTTGCCCAATTCTTTCAAAAACTAAGACGTGAGATGAACCGGAAAATTACAAGGATTTCTCGTTCGAAAGAGTTTGACGAGTTAGACACCGCACACCACAGTAAATATGCACGTGCACATCTCACCATTGCAACCTAAGACAATCCCCTACCAGCAACAATTCCTCACACAGACCATCATTACAGAACACAAAAACAATCCTAGTACCATTTTTGGTCCCCTAAAACTCTGCTGTGAAAGGGATTTAGTTATCCTTGGGAGAGCCGGATTACGGTTGGATTTGATGAAATGGTGGGGGCTCAAAGGGGACAAGAAGACTGAGATCCACTAATACGCAGAAAAGAGAGTGAAGTGTTTGGTCTGTCTGGAGCAGTAATTCCATTATTCCGCTGAAGGCAAAGACCGGTCAGGTTTAGGTAACCATGAACTTTTTGCTTTTAGTCAGGTACTGATTGGGCTTACCCTTTCACTTCAGTGAGATTTAAGCAAACACTTAAAACAGCTCAGCCCAAACCTGTCCTGTGGTGGTGTGACTCATTGTAACTTTAACTTAAAGCTCTGTTTTACAGAGGCCAATGAAAATACCCATAAAAAACCAGTACCATAAATGGGATAAAGTGAAGTAAAACAGCATGTGCTCAGAAGAATATGTGTCCTTACTGACTGTACGTTTGCTGCTGCTTTAGGGGGGTTTGTGACAAAAATAATCTAAGAAACCAACCACCATTTCTACATTGCAATATTCTGCCACAGGTTTGCTGTATGTCTCTATGCTATATGTATTAATAACTCAATGAAACAGAATGAGCTCTTTCAAATATTCAGGGCAAACAAATAGTTGCTATGTAAAGATATAGTAGCGTAATGGCGTCCTGAGCAAAGAATGAAGTCACACTCTCTGTGTATTGAAATCTCAGTTTTTCTGTGTGGCCCACTGGTGCTTATATGATGGTGACTGTTGATATCGAGATGTTGCAGAAATATAGTGCCCAGCCTCTGGGTTTTACCCCAGTTAACACTGTTAGCCCTGTCTGTTGCCAGTGTTACCACTGTTTGCACTGTTAGCACCATTAGCTGCTGCCTACCTCTGAATCATACATATGCCCTAAACATTGTATAGAGCTTGATGAAGGCTTTAAGATCGGATAAAAATGCAGAAGCCTCTTTTGGATACTATTTGTAATTGTGCTTTGGTGTTACTTTTATTTATTATTGTTTAGAATTTGTGATGATAGAAATTAGCACAAAGTAAATGCTATGTAAACAAACCTTTAGTCTTAGTGGCCCCAAAAGTCTTGGGCATTTGCCTGCTTTGCCCTGTTGGTAATTCAGTCATGTGCTAATAGCACCTTCAGCAGATCATCCCGGATCAAATGTCAAGAAAACAGCAGCATTTTAGCTTCTCTTGCAGGAGTGCTGTATGCAAAAAAACCACATACTGTAGAATTTAGGAAGAACTACTAATGTGAACAAAAATCTGGACACACATGTTGAAACTACAAGACAAATACTACTTCAAACACAAAAACCCAGCAGTAGATGTACAAAGACTACAAAAGGAATACTAGATAGAACTGCAGAAAACACATCTCAGACAAATTCGCTCACAGGAACAAAGTACAGCGACAGAAGCTAAAATGTAGAAAGACCTCAAAAAATGTCTCAGACTTCTGGACTTGTGGGGTCTACAGGAGTAAGTGTATACAGTGCAGTCTGTAGGTATGAGGACAACTGTTTTTTATGCTCTGTGCTCCAGCACTAAGAGGGTAAAGTGCTGAATTTCAGCTTTAATTAGAGGACGTTTACATCCAAATTGGATAAATAACATAGGAATAGTAGTTCTATTGTTTGCTACACTCAATAAAAACTGTGAGCAGTATGTTTTAAAGGACTGTGATTCCTACACTCTTAACCGATTTAGATGTGACCACTTTTATTCATCTTCAGCACTTCAAAGGTACACTACTCAGAAATTGTCAGTTACTGTTTGAACAACCTCAGGTTCACTATTGAAACAAGCTTTGTCTACTTAGTGTTTTGCCTTGCTATATTTGCATATTTTTTTCTGCCCTGTGTCCACAGTTTTAATAGCTTCCCTTTGGATGTGTGCTGCTTACTGTCCACCTGGTTGATACCTTTTTATAAAGTCCCAACCTCACCTGTGCACTGGGCACAGAACACAGCAATTAGAGGAAAATAAACACATACAGGCAGAGTCTCTTCAGATGAACACCCTGGTGGTTCATAAGATTACTGAGAGGGATTACTTTTGTATGAGTCTATACTTTTTTTTTCAAGATTATTTTTTTGTCTTTTGCCTTTATTGGAGATGAGACAGCTTAAGCGTGAATGGGGGAGAGCAACGGGAGATGTGGCCCCCTGTACATGGGGCGCCCACTCTACCAACTGAGCTACTGGGTGCCCCCCAAACATTGTTTTTGCAGAGTGTCCCTTTAACCTCATAGTTACTTCAAATCTAGCATGCTGGAGCACTGAGCCCAAGACAATGAAAAATGTTTTTAGGACCAAATACTTGGACTGCACTGTTGTTGGATTAAGACGAGGACAGATCACATGGGGATATAATTTTACTCTTACTTTGAGTAAGGGTGAACCGTTGATATTCCATCGCCGTGTGCTGGGTTTCTTGAGTCGAGACTGTGAAATGTGTGGGACAACAGCATGAGATATGGAGGTAGAGACGACTGGGAAGTGTCTGCCAGACTCCGACTCTTGAGAGTTTTTCCACTAACCATAAAATATCACTACTCTTAACTGTAAGCATGTGCTGTTTCAGCTCCAGCCCCCTAACCGGCAAAATTGACACCTTCTACCTGAAATTACTGCCAAACTGAATACTGACACCTACCTGATGTACTGTTTGTTAGTGCTGTTAGTCTGGGAAAAGGACCAAACCACAAAACAAGAATGTGACTGGGATTTGAGGTGATGACGGCAAAGCATCAACAAATACATCTGGGAGAGTTATCTCAATATAACTTCTCCACTGCTCATATTAAGTCTAGCATGAGACATTGCCAGTCACATTCATGCTCATGTAAGCCTCTCATGAACAGGCAACATGCATGTTGCCCAACATGCATAATAAAGGCAAGGGACTAAGAAGGCACGGCACTCTGTCCCTGAGGAGAGGACACGACCTTGAGGAGCTTGCTGCTAGTCAGGGTGGGAGCTGGACGTGTTAAGCCATGTTAGAGATCGAGAAGGGGACTGAAGAGGACTGCGGATGTAGTGGTGCAGCCACCATGTTGATAAGGCCATGAGTTCACAGTCACACTCAGTATGGTGTGTTTAGGGGAGGGAGAGGCAGGGTGAGACACACTCATGCACGCACACTGCAGCCACACACACCTGCTTCTCCATAATCGCTCATTCATGATGCATCTTCCCTCTCTCTCTCACACACACGCACACACACACACTCTTGCATACAGCAGGTGCAGGACTCAGCGCAGTACCTGGGGGGTTACAGTGGAGAGGGAGGGGCACTGAGAGATGTTTTTGGCTACCTGCAGAGCCTCTATCCTCAGGGCGGCAAGCACCAGCTCCTCCTGGGCCGCACACATGGGGGGTGGGGGGATTTGATGGGTTTCGGGGGTAAAGAAGGGGGGTTGCGGCCCAAGGATGAGAGAGCAAAAGGAAAACATAGAAACTTGAGTAGAGTGCACACACTTGCTGCTGTGTACATTTCACACGCCTTTTTCACATAGTGAGCTAAAAACTGCAACTGAGGTAAGAAGAGATGAAATATGTGAAAATGAAAAGGCAGGATGAAGTAAAGTGGAACAATGAATAATGTGAAAACACACACAATCACATAGAGTCAAAAAAATGGCCACCAGGGGCACTGCCAATAAGGTTCATCAAGAGGGGTCATGTGTGGTCTGTCAACACACCTGTAGTTTTTGGGCGAATGCTGTGGGGTTGGTCTCAGCCAGGTCAGGCTCCAGGTACTGCAGGAGGTCATCACACTCAGACAGCCTGTCTAACAGGGGCATGGCCAGGGCTGGAGCAGGGGCCTCCACGGGGCCCTCACTAGGGGGCTAAAGGGGCACCGGGAGGAGTAGGCAGAGGGCAGGGAGGAGGGCAGGGGTCAGCATGGCAAAGCAAAGCGCTGAGTGTTTGAGTGGCAGCATTGGGAGCTGAGTCACTGAGCACAAGCTGGGAAGCTAGTGTGGCCGACTGGCTATGTGTTATCATCAGTGACAAGGCTTTAATGAGAATCACTATGACTGATGGCGCTCATGTTGGAGGGTAAAGTCACGGCCTATGTAAAAGCATGTGCAGTGTGGCACCCTCCTCCTTGTGACTAAACAATGATGTGTTGTAAATGTTCCAAAATCAAGACAGATTCTCCAAATGTGATGGTGACAAGACACAGAAATGACAGTGAACTTTGAATCTCAACAGAAAGGCATCCTGCTTACCTGCTCATCTCTCTCTGTGCTCTGCGTTCGGCTGAGTGCCTCGCTCTCTCTCTTCCTGCCCTTGTCCCCAACAGAGCCCTCGGGACCAGGCCGGGAGCTCAGCACGGGTGTCTTCATGCCCGCTGTTATCTGGGCTTCCATCTCCTCAAAACTCCTGCACAGAGTGAGAGAAAGAGGGGGGAGAAAGTGACACGGCACATAGTGGCCTGTATATGATGGATGTGAGTAGTAATGAAACACGCTGCTGGAGCTGCTGACCGGCATGCATTATGCAATCCAAATCATTATGATTTACACTGGATACACCAGCAAAGTACTGACAATTGCACTGTAAGACTTTCTACAGAAAACAGTGAAATACTGCAAAGTAATTGCACATATATGATGAATACTTTTGATGATCTTCCAGATATGAAATTGAATATGAGCTACCTGTCTAGTTTTTCTTGTGATTTATTCAATAAGTTTCCAGGTATTTTATTTTCTCAACTATTGAGGAGATGCATCATTATGTAGAGCTACTGTATATATTAGACAGGCTGTGAGTTTGTGTTGATTATTGTGTTTTGTAATGGTGTTGTAATGTGTTTAGTCGAACTGTGAGTATGAATCTGAAAAAATTTAGTTAATGGAAATAATGGAGACCCCAGGAAGAGTAGCTGCAGTTTAAAACAGAAGCTAATGGGGATATTAACAAACAAACAAACAAACATATTACAGTAAACACATGCAGTAGAGTAGTAGTAGAGTGTGTTGTACCCAGTGCAGGGGGAGCTGGGTTCAGATCCATGCGCACACGTATTCTTGGTCAAGTTGTCAGACACAGAATCCAACTTCAGGTACAAAGATGGCTTCTTCACAGACAGTGGCTACAACATACAAGAAAATGTTTTAAGTCTGAATCCTGATTTTAACGTAGAATTACCACATTACAGTTGTACGCCTCTGCAAACACATCAAGTCGTGGTTACAGTTTACATCCATCGGCAGCACATAAGGTCGATACAATCAGCACAGTTTTGGGCACAAAAGATTTCATCTGTAATCATTTGATCCTATATGATATGACGCTGAGTAATGGTTGGAGAAGTGTTTTTGAAGAACATTATGATGTCACAGTGACATTATAAAATGTCACCACTTCATTATTTTATCTTTTTAGACATTTATGTGAAATTTTGTCATAATTAGTGTATGAATTGTTATACATTGTTATACATGTTTTACGTGGTCACAGTGATCTTGACCTTGGACCACCAAAATCTGATCAGTTCATGGGTCAAGGTAGAAGTTTGTGACAAATTTGAATAAATTCCCTCAAGGTGTTCTTAAAATACTGCGTTCGCAATAATGAGACAGACGGACACATGAACATACCTCCAACTCAAAAACATAATCCTTCTGGCCACTACTGTCGCCAGCGCGGAGGCATAATAACATGTTACATATAAAACATACCAGTGCAAATAAAGAAAGCAGCAAATGTTTGATAATTTCTTTGAATAACATCAGATACTCACGGGTGAAGCGGAGCCAAGCTTCTCCATGTACTCAATTTCATAGTCTTGCGCTGACACAGAAAGACAAAGTTTTAGATGCAGAGGAGGAAATGGAGAGACATTTCTAGTAAATGTTGAGCTCTGGACTGTTGGAATCAGAAGCAGAGGCGGGACTGTCTGTTTGCATCTCTGACCCAGATGAGTTGAGCCACACAGCCTCTGGGAAGAGGCTCCTCTTCTGGAGGTCAGAGTTCATAGAGAACTGGGCCAGCAGGCTTATTTCACTGCCACATCAAAAATCAATAACATTGCTGGATGAATGGAGAGTAAAGTGGATGGTTGCTGTACTGTACACGACTGTTTATCCAAACATAAGCTTTGAATTTCCTCTGAGCGCCGCCTGTCTGTGGTATGCTTTGATCTCTCATTTATTTGGACGCAGGTGGCTGCTGGAGGTACAAAGACGGAGCCAATAGAGTCAGACAGCTAAGCCTCACCTGGAGTCTGATGAGGAAGACTGTTCTCGTTAACAAAGGACGTAAGGTCGCACGGCTGAGGAAAGTCTTGCTGTTCGGAGTTCAAATCTGCATCGTGCAGGGCTGTCCACTTATGACTGGTGGAGGAGGCCAGCTTCTCCTCGTCTGTGGCGTGGTCATCCTGTTGGTGGATGGAGGGTGTTTCATCTGCCGGCGAAGGATCCTGAAATAGAGGTGGCAGTGTCAGAGTCAGAGGGAAGAGAAAGAGGCATACAGTAGAGATATGGAGAAGTACGCACCTCGGATGGGTCAGACAATGGGGATTTCTTTGGCGACCTCTTCACTCTGAAAGTATTACTGAGAAAAAGAAAAATCAAGATCAAGAGTCTTTCAGCTTCATTGGATCCAACAGTCGCTGTCTGACACCAGATATTACGTATTTGTTACATATCTCATGTGTGTTTGAAGTCACAAATCCTAAAATGTAAAACTGGTTGGGTGCATCTGCTTTTGCATAAACTCACAACATAATTTGCATTGAGAAGCATTACCATACATGTAGCATTACCACTTACTGTAGTCTATGTGTGGCTGAAATGAACAGAAGAGTGAAATGTTTGTGGAAAGGGTTTGATCCATAGTTAGTAACTGCACAGTGAAGAGCAGAGGTTAATGAATGTTATGAATAGTTTACTTTTCACACAAATCACACAGCTCCTAGTATGTACTTGGTAAAGCAGCATATTAGTTAGGACACTGATGCAGATATAATCTATTACTGCAGATTAACTGTTCGTGGAAGATTTTTATTTTTGTTACTCCAGTTTTAAATTTATAGATTTTGTAAATGGAGCGGATTCTGCAAAGGTTTTATAGGGTCAAAGTCCTTGGAAAGCAACATACAACAACTATCATCCTCTAAATTTAATGTTAATGACATGTCTGATCGATAATAACTGAAAATTTCTGCAAATGGTCTTTAATAAACCTTTTTAGACTCAGTGTTTCCTGGTTGTATTTACTCACCAAAGTCATTATGACTGAATTTAAGTATATAATTAAGACAAATAATAATAAATAACCCCCCAAATATGATACTTCTCTACAATAGCATAATCATTACTGTGTAGTTTAGTTTTTTCGACAATAACCAACAATGAACACAAGAGGGAGCACATGCACCTCCTTTGCTACACAGGCAGTAACCACAAACCTCCAAAGCAGTTATAGCTTCAGAACAAAAAGGTACTTGAACATTTTACCATAAAATACTTTTTTCCACTACTGACACTTTTGTTTTGGAAAACATGTGAATAAAAAAATATTAGAAACTGTCTGAAATGTTTTAAAGAGTAACTGCTAAAGGCAGCATAGCACATATAACTAAGCATAATAAGCAAGTTTGTCATTCAATAGAACCTCATTGAGCACTGTTGCACTGACCTCTACTGGAAGACGGTTTCAAGCATTTTATGCAACTGTGTTGTACTGTCGCACTTTTTTGCACTGTGGTGTTTTGCACCAAATGGTTGCATAAGTTCAATGTTGTGGCTAGTGTGTGCATATGTAGTAACTTTTAAAAAATATATATTTGAATGCACATTACACTGATTTAACTGGTTAAATGGTGGAGTCTGGTTATAATAATTCTCCCCCTTCAAGTGCTGACTAAAAATAGCTGAGTTAACACTGAAAAAGAGAAAAATACAAAGTAGTTTGACCATCCAGCCAATTGTGTTATGGCTGTAAAAGTGGTGACACCCTTGTTAAATAAGTATTCACAAAGAAATTTTTATGCCTAAAAGTCAAAAGCAATGATTTGACCCCAAAAATGACCTAAAATTGTAGCTACAGTGTTCAGTGCTCTGCCTTTGTATAACCTTACACAACCAACACAACAAAAGGTAATGAAATGGCAAAATGTTACAATCTTAGTATCTTTTTTTTTTTTAGTGAAACTTTTGTCATTTATTTCTAAATCATTTACTTACTAGAACTTGTATATATTTTTTTGTTTGTTTTGTTCATATTTTAAATGTCCGGTTTAAAAGTAGTAACAGAGAGAATTGAAAGCAACCCCCAAGTATTATTTTGCTGCAATAGTCACATCATCAAGTTTGACCTAAATTAAGATTACCTGACATAATCAACTTCTTCTTCCCTTATCTTTCTATAGTCATCGTCATGTTATCAGTTTTTTGTCATTGGCATCATCCTCATTCTCACATTCTCAACTCACTGTATTACCTTTACTACAGTTTTCTTTAGCCCAATAGAGTCAAAGGCAGAGCGCAGTAACGCAGTACATTTACTCTGCTTTGCCTTGGATTTTATTTACATATTGTGGTTACTGCAAATTTTACACCCTAATTCCTCTTTAAAAGAACTGACTGAACCAGAAAATGTTGTCACAAGATAGAACAAGTATCCAAATGTTCAATTTCAATCCTAACTGAATTTTGACCAAAATTGTAGTTGCTGCATTTAGCCTTTGTGGGGCAGAATTGTACTATGATGTTTTTTACTGGCCACGTTATAGATGGGATTGTACCAGACATAATACAGAATTTAAAGGAAAACTGAGAACAGGTCCTTCCTGTTAAAATGAGCAGGATTAAAAAAAGTTTAAATGGATCTGTTTGATAGTGAGCACAATGGATCGTGATGTTTCTGTTTACAGGAAGAGGGGCAACATGCTGCTTTTAAAGGGGATGGATGGTTGTGTTGTCCCTGTACTTACAACAGACAACATAGAGAGGACACACCCCTGGACTTCCTGTGACATATGAGAATACACAGACACAGGTGACAGAGAGACAGACAGAGGACACTGGCATAATAGACAAGAGACTATACGAACACAGACCGACCTCACCAACAGAGACGCAGACATGCCTACACATGAATACAATGTTCTTTAAAAAGGAGCGTGGACCATCCCATTAAAGTACAGTCATATGGTAATAATCTATGAACTTACGATTTGATCGGAGTTTTCTTCTTCTTGGCCGGTTTGTTCTGGTTTTGGTCCTCCAGTTCTCCGACATTGTCATTGTCATTTTCATTGTCATAGTCATTGGATGACAGTTCAAAGGAGGCAGAGGCCTTTGGAGGGGAGTTGGCCATCTTATTGGAAGATTTGAAAGGGTCTACGGAGTCATCAAAGTTATTGGGGTCAAAGGAATAAGACGGCCGGGACAGTTTGGGGGAGTTGGCGATGCCTCTCTTTGTAGTAAATGGATTGAAGTTCGGATCATCCCATTTGTCAGGTTGAATGTTGTAAGAGGCAGCAGGAACAGAGATTTCATTCTCATTGCCATTGTGAGATTCTGGCGGATTGTTGTCCAGGTGCTCTGTCTGCATTGGGGGGGCCTTCTTCAGCCCGAGCTTTGGTTTCCTCAGAGGCATCTTGGCACCGGGCTTCTTGCCCAATTTCTTGGGTGGGGGAGAGGCCTGGTGTGGTGCCTCGCTGCCCTCCTCAGAGTAGTCAAACTCCAGCCTTACGGACTGACGCTTTGGGAGGATGGGTTGCTCTTCGGGGTTGTTGATCGGCGTTTCAAGAGGAGCTGGGGGACACGGCTCCACAGCCAGGACAGGGGGACTCTTTGGAGGTGTTGTAATGGGGGCAGACACAGGATCTTTACGACCAAGGACAGGGGAATTGGCAATTTTACTACCTCCAGTCTTGAAAGGGTCGATGTTCTCAAAATTATCTGGATCCCATTTGTAAGAGGTACTAGGAGGGATGGGGGATTCGTCTCTGACCGGTGGACTACCAGGGAGTGGGGTCTCCTCGTGGCACAGGGGTAAGGTAGGGATAACAAGGCTCTCCTCTTGGCTGGTATGATTGGTCTCCTCCGGCAGAGGAGGAGGAGTCACCACACGGCTCTTCCTGGTCCTGCGAAGAGTTCCTCCAGGACTCGGAGTTGCAGATCCTCCCTCTGCTTCCTCCTGAGCCTGGAGAGGGCTGGCAGTTCGAGGCTTCGCCCGCTTCTTGACCTCTGGGGTGCTGCTGGATGACGCTGGCCTTGGACTCTCTGGGTTAGAGTTCTGTCTGAGGAGAGGCTTCTTCTTCAAAGACCCAGGACGGACTTTCTTGGGTCTGTGGAGCGTCCCTGGGGCGCTGTCGGTGCCTACGCTGAAGGATTCAGAATGTGGACGGAAGCCTCCCGCTGTTGATCCGTCCAACAGACCACCACTGTCTAGTTCTCCTCCCTGGAAGCTAAGTGAACGGGTAAGAGTGTGACTTGAATCTCCAGCCAATAACTCTATGTTGTATTGGCCACTGGCTGCAATGGGCCTGTTCTCATCAAAAACAATGGATGGGGAACGGCATGGTCGATCAGCTGAAGGCAATTCAGAGGCAGGATCATTGACGGAGGTGTCTTCTACTGCAAAAGAAGGAGAGACAGAACAGAAAAGGGTTTTAGCTACGAAAGGAGCTTAACATCAAAATGAAATAAAATTGGGACCATCATGTTTTTTAACTGGTTTAAGGAGGAGATGCAAATGTGATCGAGGAAGCCCGCATGGAGATGAAAACTGCAGTTGGCTTCTGACACATCCAATTATAAGGATGAATGTGCTATAAATAATTCAATAAGAGTCTCACAGTTGGACAGAAAGTCGTAATAAAATTACCACATGAGAGAGAACTGACTGCTCAGCCTCAAACAGCTCCAGGTTTGTGCAGTGGAGATGCTTGTCTCAGCAAACAAAGCCAGATGAGAAGTGCTGCTTTATTCCACTAGATGGTGCACAACACTTTTCTGCACTTCCTTTTTTACAAATGTGTTATAGAGCATCACACCATATTAGAGCTAAGCACATATGGTGGCATAATTTACTCACTGTACCTTTGTTTTCAGATGTTAGTTGCTGTGCTGGGGGATCTACAGGAGAAACAGCCTTCACTGGAGTTGTGGATTCAGGGGTCTCAAATGCTCCATCAGAGTCTGAGCTCCTATAACAAAAGATGAGAACACGTCAGACTGATATCACTTGAACTGTAATGACTCGAGTGACTGTAGCACCATCTTTGACGTCAAGTGAGGATGAGCTTAACTTCTCTCCTCAAGACACAAGACTTCATTAAGAATACATATACTTCCCAAGAAAATGGTTTCAATAGTGTTTAATGCAATATATAGTGTAAATGTGTTAACAAACCAAATAAATGTGTATCAGGTTGTCGGGGCAGCAAGTGCTATTTTTTTTAAAAGCCCCCCCAGGCTAGTATGTGTTTCTGTTTTTATTCCTTGTAGTCTTTTATGGCTGCTAATGAAAACGCTGAATCTGCAGTGAGCTGACAGATAATGACACATCTGAGACACAGGATTACCCCCAACTCAACACACACATGCAACACCCATACACACACAAGACCCCCTCGAGAGATCTTTAGATATCACCTCTATGAAAAAGATAGGGAGGGACTGAGCCGAAAACAGAGACCAATTTCTGCACAGCAATAGGCTAGAAATAAAATTCACAGTGTTATCATCCAAAGCAAAAGCAGTATTGATTGGTTTTTCATAACACCAGACACACACACGAAGCGAAGCTCATCAGACAACCTGAATACAAATGTCCATGCTCCGTTGATCATAGTATTATAACCTGACGGAGTGGCAGCAGCCTCCTGTCCTGTCTCACCTCTGTCTGACTGGCTCCCCAGCAGCACTGATCATGCTGTCATGACGTGAGCCCCAGGAGAGACTGCGAAGGAGCCCCAGAGCCGGATCCGAGCCCGGGCTGTCCCCGTCGCCTGCCCCTCCCAGCAGTGTGTCCCAGCCCCAGCGAGCCCACTGCAGTGGAGACAGAGCCTGCCACGTACTCACAGCCATGGCTGCCGGCGGGTTATACCTCTTCGCACCGCGATGCTACTGCCTGACACACAGGTGGACGCTCACCGTCTCCTCCTCAGATGATGACCACCAGATCCAGCCTTTCCACCACTTTTTTATTTTTATCTGTAGTTTGATATCTCTTTGTTTCCAGTCTACAATCTGAGTCCTTTCACGTTGCTCCTCTTTATCATCTGTAGCCACATCAGTCTGTCTCCTCTCCTCCCCAGTAGGAGATGATGCCTCCCAATCTGAACGAGACTGGCTGCAGAAGCCCACTGCCTGCATACTGTATATTCTGGTACTCTCTCCCTCCCTCTCTGCTAGCCCTACTCTCTCTACCTTCCTCCCTCCCTCTACCCCCCTCTCTCTCTCTCTCTAGTGCTCCTGAACCATGTTGCTGTATCCACACAGAAGAAAAAGCTCATTGCCTACCAGTGTAACCTGCTCTGATGAAGCTGAGGATCTGATATATATTTCCTGAACCTTTAGCTGAACTGTAGTGTCATCTCTGCCTAGATCAGTTAGAAAATTCACACATCTTTTGGTCAGTGCATAGACACAGCCAGATTTTGCTGTACAAATCCAGCAGGTCATTTTCACAAATATAGTGAAACTAAAGAAACACCATCTAATAACTAATGATACCTTAAAAGATATTATTGTGTGCATGTGCAGGAGATAGCTTCTCCATAATCCTTGCATCTTCTTTTGCAGTGCAAAGTATACAACAGTAATGAAAAATGCAACGCCTAGAGGAAATGGTGCCATTATTGTGGACCCCTGTATGCCTCCTTAACACACAAATACAAGACGGTAGAAGAGACAAGAACCCCCGCCATATAACGACACCTCCAAGTCCATGCACTATATTGATCTAGCAAATCTATAAGGATTCACCTCGAGGCATTTCTGAAGCCATTCAGCGTCCTGTGGGAGTCTTTTGTCACAGATGCTCACAAACATGGTTCAAATAGAGTAGCATGAAAGACAACATCGAGCCATCAATGTGGTCAATATGGCCAGCACATCAAAAATTCAGAGCTGAGTTAGCTAGTGATATGGAGAAGGCCTTTTCTGTCATGGTCAATATGTCCACTACCCCCCGGGGTCACATTACAGCACAGATTCTTCTCTGCCATCAATGTGATGGGAGTTACATGTTGTACATGCACTACAATGTGCTCCACTGAACAATTCATCCGGCTACACAAAAGCATTACACTGCATGTTAAAGCTCCAGTGGGGTATAAAATGGTAAGTGGTGCCTGTTTATAACATTTTTACATTATTGAAATTCTCTAATCAAAAGCCTTAAAAAGGCTAATCAAAAGCCTTAAAAACACCTCAGACACATTGGAGGTAGGTAGGATGCAAAAATGAGACAACACATGGCAAAGACAGGAGCCAGAGCTGTAATCTCTGTGAGGGGCCCCGTGTGTCCCAGCAGGATAAGACTGGTCTGCCTGGAGATCCATCTGGATCAGTCACTGGGAACCGGGATCATAGTGTCAGATGGTCTGACAGGCATTGACACAGACAAGACCCACTTACAGAGTGCAATATGCAAAGACCAAAAAAGCATACGGCAAACAAACTCTTCTATGAAAAGCTGTACGAAATGCCACTCTCTGGAGATTCTGTTTTGATGTGTAGTATTAAAATTAAAAGCTGCTTCTTTGAGGACGGTTGAAAATAAAACTGAAAACAGAGACACAATGAGGTAATTAGGGCTCATTTCAGCGCTCCGTTTACGTCCTGCAGAGGACATTTTTCATGTGACTGCAAACACTGTGTTGCTATGGTAACGGGAGGTTGCTGCCGCCATATGTTCCACGTTGGAAGGAAACACGTTGGATGCACACAGTCCAACACACACAACTGAGGCTTGCCTAACCAATGAGGTCCAGTGAAGTGTTTTATATGATGTATGAAGCAGCATCAACATTACACTATATTCACAACCCACAAATTGGTTTAACTAAAAAATTAAAAAATATATATTTTTTGATTCTTTATTCTACTGTCCTATTCCTTGCAGAATGATTACTATTGATCCTATTTGTTCAAATTTAAACAGATGGAGGCTAATCGACTTGAAATCATACACGGTGGAAGAAGATCTTTAATTAAAACTATTAATAAGGTGGATAAAGATCAATCTGGGAGTGTCTTCTGTGTTAATGCAATCTTATTTTCTATAGCACTTATGTGATCTGGTTGCAGACAAAACATAGAAAGAGGAAAAGGCAGCGTGTGGGTGAGCAGTCAGGGTATGGGGGCGAATAGAAACAAAGAGAGCAGCAGTTAATAGCAGCCTCTCACAGGCTGAGACGACTGCCTGGAGACAGAAACTCTGCAGCGCGAAGCAGGGAGACGCTGCATTTTAGACAGCGAGACGTATCTCTGCTTAAAGCAAGCACAGCCTATCTAAACAGCTTTCACAGTGCTGGAGGGAGAGCCATCGCCACTGGGAAGATGGGGAAACTGGGCTACACCGACATGTAAACCTATCACCACCTGCCTGTCCTATATATACACACATTCTTTTAAAAATGATATTGGCAATGCAAATGAAGCACATATCTGCTCTCAAAACGCTAAATTTGATGTCACAAATCAATAGTGATTTCAATATGATTAGATGAAAGCTGATGGGAAAATAAAGAAGAAAGGAGGGATGAATGGAGGCAGGCTGCTGGTCTCCAAGCAGCTGTGTGATTAGCATCAATGGATTAGCTGCCTCATGCTCCCTTCATCGTCTTTCTGCTGTCAAACACCTTTTAGCCCTCCCTGGACTCGACCATCATCCATCTCTTTCCATTTCACTTCTCCTTTACCTTTAACTCCCTCACTTACCCTTGCCTCCTGCTCCTTCCCTACAAACCATCATCCCTTTATTAGCTTCTCCTCGTTTAGCGATCCCTCCCCTCTCGGCTGCTCGGAGCTTGTGTTAAAATTAAATATGAAATCATACTATGACTTTGTCCCTCATTACACTCTGTACCAGGAACACTCGACGTGCTTTGAGGGTCACTTTTGCTAAATGAAAGCACTTTATCTTTATTGTGAATTAGAAAATGTTTGGGGGCCACCTACACACTATTGGAGGCAATAAATTGCATATCAGTGTTCTATGCCATGGAGTCTGCGACCCCTGAGGGGTCCTCAGAGTTATTGCAGGGGAGCTGCCAAATTATCGTTTGGTAATTTGTTTCAAGTTTTAATTTAAGGTTGGTTTTAAATTGAAAATAAACTTGTTATTATTACTTGTTATTAGTAAAAAAAAAAACAGTCCACAACATTGATGATGTTGTTGTTACCCACGAATCTTTGTGCAATCATGTTAAGTGACACTAAATCACTGGTTGGTACCTGTCTATAAGAGCGAGGTAAAAATAGTTAGCTAACAATTACATACTATTGAAACATACTGGCTTATTAGCTGTATTAGTTTTCCAAGTATATGGGTGTTTTTAAGAACCGCAATGGACTGTTTTCTAACTTTTTCAGCAAGAGACTCTGAAATAAACATGATGTCTAAATATAAGAATCTTCTAATATTATTTTTTAATAACCTATTACTTTATGCACCACAAGGGGTATGTTTCTACACGGCTCTTTAGGCCGTCCTACACGTTATTGTAGGCCAAGTTTAATATGAAACTCAATTTTATACAATAAACAAAGTATGGGGTCTCTGCTCCATCTCTCCTTCAGCTCAGGGATGCTTGGCCTTAGAAACGTAAAAGAACAATACTGTGTCTCATTTCTCTCCTCTGAGGTAGAAATGAGACACCAACAGAGGGAGCTCCTGTTCTTTTATCCTCTTGATGAATGAATGTCTGGATATTATAGTATTACATCACAGACACCAAACCTGTGAAACACCACAACATCAGATTTTACATTTTACAAGAGCCTCTCCAGTTTCTACACTGAGCAGGGAGCAACTGAAAGAGGCTTTGTAATGAGAAAAGGGCGCAAAGAGGCTCTTGTCCTCTACAAATGATTCTTCAATTTCAGGAAATAAAATGTTATGAAAAATCACTCTGTACCTTCGCCAGGTCGTGTAAACAGAGCAGAGGTCTCATCTCTAGTGTAGTGTCCCTTTGTCCAAGAAATCCACTCAAAAACAAAGAAGCCACTGAGAAAAAAAGAGTGTCAGACCAGGATTACCTCAATGTGTAATACCTCATCGAGCCTAATCTGAGACTCTGCCTGAAAGCAGATGGCACATTAAACAACAACGGGCCAGGTCTGTGAATCACAGCACCAGCAAGGAGGGGGTTAAAATATCCATTTTGAGGATGAGATCACGTGCTAGGTTCATTCAGTCGTATCCCAACCCCCCATCGAGGCACACATGAACAAACTGGCCACTCATTTTGGATTTCAGAATAGAAATGACCACTAACAGTGTATTTGTACATGGTCCTTTTTACTGCATGTCCCTGAGCTTGGTACCTGAGATGAGAGAGATGACTGAATGCATCTTATTTAGAACATTGAGTATCTGATGTAAAGCTATTTCATTTGTATTTTGTATTTATCTTTTTATAGTTATTACAGTCATTTATCTTTATTATTATTATTATTATTATTATTAGTAGTAGTAGTAGTAGTAGTAGTAGTAGTAGTAGTAGTAGTAGTAGTAGTAGAAGTAGAAGAAGTAGTACTATACTATTGTTTTGTTTTTGTTTTTTTTGCGTTATTTATTTTTTTCCTTATTTATTTCAATCAACTTTTTCCTTCCGTCCTTTGAGCATAAACATAGTCCATGACCTAACGCTTAACATTTCCAGATCAGAGGCCTACAGCGCTTTGATGTGTGTGTGCTTTATATATTGTAAGTACTTTTGACAGTGTTACATAACTCAGGGAGTGAGCTCAGTAATAGCCTTATTATTAATGGTTGGGATGTCGGGCACAGTGCTGCTGTTGTGCACACCTGTAGGAAAACAGTTACTAATCCAATGCAGTGAGAGCCTGTACTTTGCTTTAGCAAATTATTCAGCCCTCTGTGGTCTGAGTTCAGCAGAGCTCTGTGCTGAAAAATAACTTATGTATTATGCTATAAATCATTCATTTCTACATTACAGACAGCATACACACACACACACACACACACACACACACACACACACAGTCACTCTAGTTCCCTTATCCCTCTCCTTCGTTTCTCCCCTGATTCTTCTTCCCCTGTGCAGTAGTGTGTCTGAGATATAAATAAAACCCAGCAAAGTGGAGCACTTTCCCTCCGTCTCTCTCCCTCGCTAACGCTTCCTCTCATCCTCTGATATTCCTATATATTATCTTCTTTCACCCCCCCTCACACAGCACGCTCTGTTTCACCGTCACCGTCACCAGCTTCTGCTCCCAACGCATCAGCCACGTCCTCCTTCACGCAGAACAAAACATCACCCCACCAGCCTCCCAGCGGCACCTACTGTACTCGTTGCCTAATTCTGGTTCCCACAGGCTCCACAGGCTCCCCTGAACGACTATTAAGATTCATCCATACTGTAGTTGAGGCACACTGATGCACATGTGCAGCACATGCTGCAATTCTCAGATCCTTATTTACATCACAAAAGCAAACAACAACAGTGATGAAGTGCTCTGTTGCTTTGGATTTTATGGTCAGAGACAGCTGAACGGCAATACGTGTGAAAAGACAGCGTAAGGGGAAGCAAAAATACATCAAAAACTGACACAAACAAAACAGAACACTATGTCTCACAGAGCTGTTTGACAGGCATCATGTGGTCACAGTCAGTGGCAACCCTAACCATGTTTTACTCACAGGTGATTGCATTCTGCACAAGAAATTCCCCTAAATGAACATTTATGTTGTATTAAGGGGCAGTTTAAAGCCACTAATAAAAAGAAACAATAAAGCAGAAGCAGGTGGAGCTGCTCTCCAGACTTTCAGCTTTTCAAAATAAAGTGATTTTGATCACACTTCCTAAAATTTCCAGGCGACAACAGCACTAAGCAGGAACGCAGGTTAGGTAAAACTCACATGTGTTCTTGAGAGGGACAGGGGGTCTCTCCTTGCTCCATGGACTCGTTGGCTCCCATCCTCAGCTAGCTCTGCCAGCCTCCCCCCTGCTCCCCTGCCTGCTCCTGCTCCCCAGCCACCCTCCACATCCACCTGCTCGCCCCACACCTCCAAAACTACCTCTCCTTTTCAGTCTGATCCCTGCAGGAGGAGGCAGGCAGCCTGTGTCAGTGAAGGTGAGCACCGGCTGAGCTTTCAGTGCTGCAGTGCAGAGGATGAGCAAGTCTTGCTCACATCAGGAGCAAAGCGCTGGATGATTAAGGGCTCCTCACTTTGTGCACAGCATCGCTAAGCCTCGGCCGCTCACAGACTGGGAATATTCCTGTTTCTCATCTCAAATGATGCAACACCGAGAGGAATAAAATCTCCAAGAGCAAAAATGTCAAGAAGGGAATAATCCAGAACAAATGAAATGATCCTGCGTTCTTGCCGTCTTGTGTCTGAGGTTGTCTGCTCTCTGTTTGGCTGCTGATATTGCTGAGCTGTGTTGCTGCTCTGGCTGCCTCCTCCCCCCTCTCTCCTCCACTCATTCCCCTGACTCCAGCCTCCTGTGCCTTTAAAAAGACAAGCAGCTTTTTCTTGTCCGCTACCACGACTATGCAGGGGAGCCAAACAATAGCAGACCCTCCAAAACCCCACTGATTAACAGACGCTTTCTCCTTTACTCTGTCTTCATCTTCCTCCCTCCAACATCAACCTCTTCTACCTCTCCACTCTGCCTTTCCCCTGCCATGATCCCCCCCTCTCTCACCCAGGGACTTGCAAGAAAAAAAACATCATTTTTGCGCCTCCTTTTGACACAATGGAAGCTTCCAGCACTCAGCGTGGCCAACCAGAGTGATGCCTGAGGTAAACAAAAGACTCTGGGAAACTAGTATGTGTGTGTGTAGGATTCAACTCTGACCCTATTTTATTCTCTTTCATTCAACAACAGCTCTGTAGCAGCACACATTAACATAACAAGCAGTATGAGACAATAAATAGACAAAAATCGAACTTTTAAAATGATGTTATGAAAAAGTAACATCTGCGCCAGCCACATTGATTCATATGTTTTGGTCGTGCACCAGTTTAAGTTCCTTTTGGGGTTCAATTTGTAAATCCCTGAGCAAAGCTTACAACATGGTAGTTGATCCAGACCCTCTGACTGCCATTTGTAGTGTAAAACCACAGGCTTCTGCCTGGTTGAGGAATTTCTGTTATGTGATTGCTTTTACCTGTTGGCTAGCTCGCTTTCTCACTTTACTCAATTGGAAAAATCCCAAACCTCCCTCCCATGCAGGGTGACTAAGGGATGTCGTGTTCCATCTAGAGCTTGAAAACATTATTCCTTTAAAGGGAAAGAAGAATGAATGTGGTAATTTGGTAGTGGATCCCATTTATGTCCCAGCTATTACTGGGATAAAGTGGAATGAGTCACAGGCATGTCAATGGCTTGGGTGTGTGGGAGTTTGGAGCAACAGGCATAATGTTTAGTTTTTCTTTTCTTTCGCTCTTTTTTATTTATCTATTTCTATAAATATATCTTTATTCTATTTATTTTGTTGTGCCTTGCTTGTGTACTGCTTTATTTTTATTATTGACAGTAGTAGCATACCAGTGTGGGGCTGAGGGGTGGGGGGATTGGGGGATAAATTGGGAAAATTCATGGGTTGAGAAGGAAGAAGGTGATTTTTGTTCTCTCTACAGATGTTGATTTTGTATATTATTTTGTACAATTGTATGTTTTGAAAACTCAACAAAGAGAGTTAAAAAAAAATTAACATCGACAGCCAGTGGGCTGTCGATGTTAATTTTAGTTTAGTTAGTTTTTTTTCCAGAATGTTCAAGATAGTATATAGATATTTTAACTATAGGAGCTTAACCCAGAGGTGTCACTCTGTGCAAAAGAGGCAGGAGCATACGCTAAGCTGAATGAATGAATACGCTCTCTGTGTTTAACTCCCTGGACAGCAGGCTCGGTTGGTGATCTAATTTACTGGCACTCTCATCAAACCATGAATTGCATCAAAGACCGGAAAAGCAATGATGCTATTCTGTCTAGCCTTGTCGATCCAATGTCTCTTTTCTTTAAGACATCTGTGTGTGTGACAGACACAGAGAATGTGTCCTGTGGGATGAAAATAAGAGCAGGAACAGGTTCTGCACATTTCCCATTCATTGTCGAGGAGCAATGGGAAAGGTGTTGGAAATATGAGAAGAATAAATCTATTGTGCGCTCATGGGAAAGTGAGGAAATGAGGGCTCGCTACTATAGCAACTCCAGCCTGAAGCACTTGTAACTTGCTTGTATGCAGGTTTCAGGTGTCGCGCCTCTGCCTAAAAAGACAGAATCTCCAGTTCCACAGGACACCAAATCCAGTGTTAATGTCCAAACAATCTCCACTTTTGAAAAGGGGAGTGTTTGCATGTAAACATGAAGTCCATTAACCGATGTTCACAAAGAATATTGATGTGATTCCAGTCTCGGATGGGTCTGTCGATCGATGTTTCGCAGCCTGAGGGGGCAAGTAAAAAAGCAGCCCACTCACAACTCCCAACAAAGACCCCCGTGGAAGCAAAAATATTGATTGCTGCTGCCATCCCTACCCCCATACCAGCTCAAAGATGTATCTGGGGCAGCAGAGGATGTATGTGTGAAGTACAAGTTCCTGTTCTATTAAATGACTGTAACTAGCGTCCTCTCTGTGTTTCCAGTTTTAAAGCATGGCCTTGAAGGGCTGTTTCAACTGCACATTGAAGAAAATGAAGAAATAAAAAATTCAACAAACTCAAGCACTGGAAGATATGGCTGTGGCAGTTTTTTCTGAAAGATTCATAACGGCGCTCAGGAGGAATCAAGGTCACTGCCATCCACATATGTGTAGCCTGAAATTCAATGGCATAGGGTAGCTTCTAAGAAGACAACAATTGTGGTTTCATGGGTGTGGGCTGAAGCTTAGTGGGAAAATCTTCTTTATGGGATGTGGAAAAGATTTAACTTCAATGTAACTGAGAAACTGTTTTTAGTTGTGTTAAAAAAAAAAAAACATGTTTAGTCAGAATTATATATGATATGTGTGACTAAAGAAAGGGGTCTTAAGAGAATTTTCAGAAGTGTTGAAGCAAAATGTGGCTTGTGATTGTCAAGCCACTTCATGCTTAAGTGTGTACCATAATCACGGGTTCAGCCTTAAATTAAACAAGGAAAATGAACAGCATACCCCTTAATTTGGCACTGCTAAAGTCAAAGACCAAAGGACCACAAAAGACAGGACACGCTCTTCATAGCAAATTATAGGTATAGATTAAGTGGGTGCGAACAAAATAGCAAATTAAAGATATATTATGACAGTGTAATAGAGCAGAACCAAAACTGAATGATTCATGAAAAAGATCTGATGAGCCCAACAGCTTGTAACAGTGCTAAAGCTAAACTAAAAATATGGTTCTGTTTCTGACTTTGAAGCAATTATATACGTTTTGACATAAGTCATACATCACATAGTACACAAAGTGGGCCACTTATTCCAAATTTATAGGACAGATCTTTGTGTATGCACAAAAGCTGAAATACACTATAAGGCGGAAATATTCAAATGCTTTTTGTCTGTTATCGATCAAAATATAGCAGCTCTGCAAGTGACATGCAGTTCAACTATGTGTTTCGGGGAATCGTGGTTTTAGATATCTGTGACAGGACTGTATTCTGCCCCTCTGATCCTCCTACTGAACAGCTGCTGATCTGACAAAGTGAGAGCCTGGAGCTGTTATTCTCATATGCCAAGAAAAGGCTGCATTGCTCCCATAAACAATTACTTGTGGGATCAATTTTCCAAAGCTGTGTCTACAAAACATCCACCCTCAGACTTCATCTGTCTGCATTTACAGTACGTCTTCTTACGGTATTTTTGAGATTCTGTGGCATTCCTTCTCTTTTTCATCCAAGTATATTATAGAAGCAATCAGAGGAGTAATTAGGGCACTTCAATGTGAACTTCAAAAAGAAAGATACCCACCGATCCATTATCTCTAATTACAGACATGTGTTGTGGGCACAAGATAATATGGAGAGCACATATGTCACAAATACAAGTAAATGAGGAGGTTGGCATTTAAATTCAGCACAATGCAGTGTTTTATATCTGACTTTATCTATAGTAACAAATACAACAAAGAGAGCGCTGGAAGAACCGCAAATTAAGCAGACAAGAGGAGCTGATTAGTTTGAGGGGATTTCAAGAAAAACAAAAAAAAAATTTTGGCCGTCAGGGACTGTCTTGACGACAAAAAACCATGAGTACAAAATGTGTGGGACTCACTGACAGATTAATTATTATGAATAATGATTAACTCAAAAAAAAGGAAGCCTGACTTGTGTTTTTTTATTTCACAAGAGGATTTCAATTACTACTCATTTAACACTCAATGAATCATTCAGGGAAAAAAAGAACATGTTTGTTTTTGCATGACTAACATTTTGATGACGACATGGTGAAGTTGGCTCATTTTCAATTTGGAGGCGGAGGGTTCAAGGCCTTGTGCTGGCAAGCTTTTGCCAAGCTGAAGAGCCTTTTAGCAAGATAATAAATGTCTAGCAGCTTCATGGGATGCTTTGTCCTTATGGGGACATTTTATCATTTATTAAGATTGCATGTTTTACTGTCCTTGACCTTGAATATGACCTCCATACTCAAACTGTAACGAAATAGATAAGAGCATAGTTTCTGCCTGTATATATGTTGCCATAGTCACACTTTGTGTGTCTGCACGCAAACACGACAATCTGTCACATCCAATCAGAATATAGCATCCATGTGTTACTATGTTGGTACTCCTCTCCACTGCTACCTAACAGTCCTCTCAGATATCATAAATAATAAAACAACACTATGCTAGCCTCACCCTCTCAAAATTCTGGTCTTTTCTGACCAAGGGAGGCATGTAGAAAGCCAAATACAATCAAGTCAAAAGCAAATATGTATAATTCTACGCAGAAAAAAATAAGTATTTTCCTATTTACACCAATGCATAATGAGATACAGGAGAGCTGTCGTGTCTCCTTGTGTTACTGCTCATATACCTGCAGCACTCAGACAGCAGAGTGCAGACACAGGCTGGCAGTACAACATGAACACTGGACTCTGTGAATGGAAAACACCCTCTGCTGGTTGTAAATGACAGTGCACCATGAAAGAGGCTGAGTCATTCCCTCTCAGAAAAGTAAGTTGCTGAAATAAACTGAAAAAGCCAAAAATTATTGCAGAGGAATGTCAAGTATTATCAGCAGGGGAACTGCGCTGAAAGCAAAATAATGAGCAGCATTTAAATGTAATCAGCATCGGCGTTGTGAATGGAAATCAGTGTGTGCCGTGCCATGACGAGGGTGCTACACAAGCAGCTGAAATGGCAAGAAGTCAGGCAGAACAAGTCTGATGGGGCGTGTTATGCTTGATGTGAAGAAGCTTGTGTTTTAGTGTTTAAAAGATCGCAGTGATATTTTTGCTATATCAACCATTTACAAGCCACAATTATACAGTATACATTTGAGTTTCCATGACCACTAAGTTCATACATTAGCAAATCCTGTTTCTTATGAATTCATGTGGTGGATGTGCATAGCAACGCTAATCTGTAATTTTATGAGGTGGTAACACAAGTTGCTGTAATAGCAGACTCTGGATTTTACTTAGAAAATGGCAATGACGCTGTATGTGATGTATCTGTAGAAGGTGACCACTGTATGAATTATAATTTAATGACAGTATGCTTATTCCCTATAATTTAAGATAGTCCAGCACATGGAGATGCAGGTAGGGGGAGTTTGTCCAGATAGAGCCAGGCTAGCTACCCCCCACCCCATTTCTATTCTTTATACTAAGGTAAGCGTAACACCTGCTTGCCCCAGCTCAAGGGGTTATCTCCGCATCTCAAAGTAAAGCCAATGTTACAATACCTCAAACCTGCATTTTATTTTTCTAATGGCCAGCAGGGGGCAAGTCTGACTGAATACAAATCCATGAGAAAATTACTTTACATTTCACTTTATTTATAAGTTAGCATTTACCTAATAAGTACATGGTCTCAATTGCTAGTTTCATGTCTGCGTCAATACAGCATGATAATAACTTTTTAAAATTGTGGTCCCATTAAGACAATAAAGCAGGGTACGCTTTAGGGGCTGAGTCTTCAACACGGGGGGGTCCATGGCCACTTCGGGGGTCCTCAGAGTTACTGCAGGGAGGGCTGCCAAACTTCCGTTTTCTTTTTTTTTCAACTAGTAAAATGTGTCGGAAAATATACACTCTTCTTGGGGTTTCTACCATTTTATCCCGTTATCAGGGTTTTGTGGGGAAGTTTTTCCTCAGTCGAAGCGAGGGTCAAAGGACAGAGGGATGTCGTATGCTGTAAAGAGGTATAAAGAGGTAAATTGTGATTTGTGATAAAAGGCTTTATAAAAAAAACTGACTTGTCTTGACTATTGACAAAGATAAAGTAGACTTTTAATAAAATGTATATACTTAATATTACAAGTATTAATGATAGGCTGATCGTTACCCATGAATCCTTGTGCAATCATGTGAGCTAGCTAAGGCTAAATCACTGTGTGGCACCTTTTTTCATATATTGGTCAATTAGCTGTATTATTACCAGTGTGTCAAGTGTACAGACATTCTTGTGAGCCCCGATTAAGTGTTTAACTTTTCGAGCAGAAGACTCAGACTTACCATCCACCTCAGAAACAACCAGCTAAAGTACAGAGGGTGAGGCTAACAGACCTAGCCATGGTACAACTGCTGCTGATTGGCAGCTGCAAGCATGTCCAAATGAGAGAAAACCCCAATATATACAATGTATGTCATAGGGATGCCGCTGCTGCGCCTTTCTTTCAGCTGAGGGGCCCTTGGCCTGAAATTCAGTACCACGGCGGTGTCCACAGGATCTCAGTCAGATCCACATCTCGCTCCCATACAGCTGCACCCTTCTGTCCAAATATGGTCACCTCTGTCTCCCAAAAACCAAGATGGCTATGGCCAAAATGCCAAACTTGTAGTTTCAAAACAGCAATTCATAAATCAGGGTAACATCACAAGGCTACATCAACATCTTTTATACAGTCTATGCCCTACCTGAATATTTACAGTGAAGACGTGAGATAGTATCAGTTTTCTCATCTTAATCTCTGCAGGATTCAGAATAATTCCTAAAATGTTGAATTGCTCCTTGAGGTCAGAATGAGAACTGTAACTGACATTGATGTCTGCATTTCCTGTAGCTTATCTTACTATCCATGAGCTCTGTGAGTCAACAACTACAAGGTAATTTGGTGCACCAGATGTCCATTTAATGCTGTAAATTGACCTGAAGTGGGGTTGAAAGGATAAGGACTTGGCTACTTTTCATCAAGCGGGCTAAAGGGACTAGTGTCAGCATGCACAAATCTGTGAGGTCTTAGAAATGAAGCAGAGCAGAGGCACGAACGAGAGCTGACACACATTCACATCACGTTTTTTTCAACACAGCAAAATGGGAAATGACTTGATGAACCAGCTTAGGAGCAGTGACAGTCAGGCAGAGTTCATGTTCCTACCTTAAAGGGGGGTGGCGGGGTGCAGGAGCAGGGCTGCGGTCCTCGCAATGAGAAGGAGGTGCAGGAGGGGAGGCAGGGGCAGGAGGAGGAGGGAGGCAGGGAGATGCAGGTGGGGTCGGTAGAGCTTCAGGAGCGTGTCTCTCCGGGGGTGTGGGAGGAGGAGTGGGGAACTCTGTGGTGTCTTGAAGGGGAGGAGGGAGGGCAGGCGGGATGTGGTATTCGGAAGAAGGAGGTGGGGGAGATGCAGGGGCACGGTCACCTCTCTCTGCCCGCTCAGCGAGGGAGGGCCTGCAGGGGAGGGAACATGAAAAATCAACAGAGAGACCGAAACACGAAGGCCAAGTATGGCGATTCAGACACCTCTCTGAGGAGACGCTTTCCTCGACATAAATGAACCATGACTTACCTCAAAGGAGAGCAAGATGGAGCACGCCGCTCTGTGTCATCACCTAAACCTAGCAGCGACTTGAAAAACAAAAAGCTCACTCCAACCATCCTAAGAACGCTTTGTTGTTTAAATTACATGAAACTCTCCTCATTAGTGCGCTTACACAATAGTCCATGTTTCTCTTGCTTGCTCCACTTGCCCTCTGCAGTGAAGTGGCCGACTTGAGGACGTCTGGCTCTGTCATCATCGGCCACCTGGTGGAGTGGATTTGGCCCAGATCCAGGCTCGTCTTATCAGGAGTGGTAGGCTCTCTAATCTGACAGGCGACGCGATGGACACCCATGCAGCTGTTTCCCACTTGGGGCATGCCTGCTGTTTAGCTCTAAAAATACCCCAGTAGCCTCTTTTGCAGAAAAAGTTTCACAATAACTCCATCAAGCATCGAGTCAACTGTCTGCTGAGCTGCACTTTCCAAACATCCCTTCCAGCTCGTTTCGGACTGAAACCGAGCTCTGTTTTTCTCTCCAGTAAAGTCAGAACTTAATAACGTTTAATGAGGGCGTGTGCTTTTCTTAAGGGCGTAGCAAGTTTACATCTGACTGGTCTGGTTGTTATCATTATTAAAGTATAGAATTTTGCAGGATGGCTGCATGAAGAGGAAACTTCCTGCAAATCTATATATGCTTTTTGTTTGGCCCCATTCCGCTCATTACAAATTGTCAGTCAGTGACTTTAACCAGCAGCAGGCCAAAGCTATACATATGTCAGCATCTGCGGCCAACTTGGCACATGCAGCCTGGAAATAGAAACAACCGAGTCACAACATATCTCAGCAAGCTGTCATAAGACAAAGATGGACAAAACAGCCACCGAGCAGATAGAAAATACATCAGGCATATAGAGAAGAGAAAATAGTCAGAAAATAAGATTACCCTGGACACAAGAGTATTCACTGGTTCAGTGGCTTTTATGTGCAGATAATAGCAGCAGCTGACCCATTCAGGTTAACAGCTGGAGCTACTTCCAGATATAATGTCTATGATCTCCCAGAGGATTTATAATAGAATGAATGCAATACGTTAGAGACAGCACATGTGCTCTTTTTCAGCAGCACACTTCTTACATCAGTGTAGTTTTACAGTTTGCATTAACACCTGGAGGCCATCCAATACAGGTTTTTACTGATGGTAATGCAGCAGTGTGCAGGGCGTTACTCAACGGCACCTCATATAAGCAGTTTTTTCAGAAAACAAATTTTACAAGGCCAGTCCAGGGATACATAGTAATCAGTCCAGATAGCACATCTGATTCTAAAACCAACACTTTCATGACACACACGCATTTAGTGTAATCTACGGGAAACAGCTGGACGCAGAAGACAGCATGTCCAGGCAGGGTGTTTAATGATAAATAGAGAGTTGTAAATAAAGCCAGCTGACTCGTTCTGAACTTTTTTAACGCTGTAATGATGGGAGGACCATTTCTGTCCTGCAGCCAACAGCTACCACACACATACACCACTTCACTGCACATTCAAGAACACAAACATATGGTTCATAAATAATCCTATTCTTTTCTGCCACTACAAAAATCAAATTATTACTTAAAGGAAGTCCAGTGTGGTTGAAAGAATGACAGACATGAGATTATCTACTCCACTTGTGCCAGCGAAGACACATGAACCTACAATTGCCATGGCAACTAGTCTATTTACAGTACAATGTGGGTTACAGCACATGCTATTTCCCTTTCACTCCGAAAACATAGATGAGAAATATCCTACAAAGCAAGCTAAAGAGTCCCAGTCATTCCTTATGGTGTTGAGTAACTAAATCATTTTTATTAAATTTGATTAAAACTGGTGTAACATTTTGCACCATATGTCAAACAGCAAATCCGTCAGAGGCCCTTTATAATCCCTGCTAGGTCTAACATAACTTATTAACCCCTCATTTTACCATGCCAGAAGGATTTCTGGAAAAACTCACAGACAGCAGTTGATGATCACTTTTACTGCTACTGAGAGGTCTCGCTAACCATCAATCAGGCAGCCTCCACATCAAGTAAGGAGGGGAGCCCAACATGCTCCAACCTGTAACATTTTTTTGAAGTATACTGTTCATTTCGTAACTTTGCAACTTCTTTTCCGCCTTCTGTCCCTTCGTCTGTCTATTTGTCCCTTCCCTCCTCCCATCTGGTGAGGTCAGCAGAGACAGACAGAACGTAATTAGCACTGGTTACCTACAGACCATCTGCTGCTTCCACCTGGACGGATTTAAACACCTACTGTAGACACACAGAAAAAAAAATAGGGCGCCTACTTCTTGTCAACTCACCCAAGTTTCAGCCATGGAGGAATCCATCACACACAGCTAAATACACGTAAGTGATGAAAATGATTTCTGCTGCTGAACTCCAAAACAGCGCAGTTTGTATGTCCCAGTCCTCTCCTCTGTCTGTGACTCTGTCATACACACTCACGCCGCAGCACATGCTCAAGTGTTTCTCTTGACTCTGGCTTTTGTTCCACTCTGTCTGGTCTGTACAAATGACTTCAGTGGGGCTGAGTGCCTGCCCAAATTCCTCCCACTACAGGCTTCAGTTCACAAAGCCGCACAGACTGAGCAGGACTGACAGCTAGGACAGCCCCGGGGGGCGGGGAGAAAAGCATATGTACACACACACACACACACACATCACCGACCATGCAGTCACATTTCTGTTTCTAACACACGTCCTCAAGTGTAACCTTATCTATTGATGAGACCTATAGTGGAAATAGCGCTGTCATTCCTCCTCCCTCCTACTTTTGAACAAACCTTTATGTCTTATGTCTCCAACAGCAGTGATGGGACAAGTGTTGTGAGTGACAGGGAGCAAGTGCTACTCTGGCATGTGGGGTGGCTCCTGGGCGTGCAGCAAACGGCAGGAGAGAGTGACAACTAAGGGAGATAACTGAGAAAGCTGAGAAAAATTGAGCTAAGTGAAAAGATATTAGAAGGGGAGATTTAAAGGTCCAGTGTGTAAGATTTAGGGGGAATATATTGTCAGAAATGGAATATAATATAACAAATATGTTTTCTTTGGTGTACGATCATCTGAACATAAGTCATGTTTTTTTATCACTTTAGAATGAGCCGTTTATATCTACATAGGGAGATACAGAGATAGACGAGGACCGTTGCACCGCCATGTTTCCACAGTAGTCCAGAACTGGCAAACCAAACAATGGCTCTCGATAGGGCCGTTTGTGTTTTCAAGTTCTCACTTTGTTTTGCAGGTAACACAGTAGTTAGCAACTAGATTAAATCATCTAAAAAAACACAAATTTTTAATGTCAAACTGTAAAAATCTCCTGAATGTCTGGATCTTAAGTTATCAGAGAAAAAAATATGAGCACACAGCAGCATGTGCTTTTTTTTAAGATAAGATTTTGGCTTTTTCCTGTATTAGAGAAAAGACAGCTTAAACAGGAAAGGGAGAGAGAGAGAGAGAGAGAGAGAGAGAGGGCAAGACATGCAGCAAAGGCCCGCAGGTTGGAGTCGAACTCGCTGCGACGAGGACACAGCCTTGTATGTGGGGCGCGCTCTATCAGGTGAACTACTGGGTGCCCCAGGAGACACTGATTTTTAACCTGAAACTTCTTTATTTTGTGTTCTTACCAGTTTTAATCACCTTATGCGCTTATTTTGGAGAGGAAGAGACTACTGTGGAGTTCATTCTTGGCACATGAACGATGTTTAAGCTGATTTCTTTCCTCACCACTAGATGCCACTAAATCTTATACACCTCTCCTTTAATTGAATTAAGATAAATATTTCTTACAAAGTAAATAAACAAGTACAACACTACTTTCAAACAGTGCATCCTTAGGTCCACAGTGAACAAAAGAATGACATCAGTAAAAAAAATGATATAAATGGAAAGTTAGTCTAGCAAGAGCTGTTAAAATTTCAGTAAATATTGAATGCCCACATGGAGGTCAAAGTGAACGACACACTGGTTTACAGTGTGTATTTAACTTTGTCAGGAGCTTTAACAACATAAACGGTTCACTGCCATTTCACCAAATCTGTGAGGTTGTGTTTCATTCACCCGATCAGACACCGTTAAACCACAGCAGACAGCAACAACCAACCAGACGCCCTCGAGGTGTCTGAAAGCCAAACAAAGCCACTGAGGGGACTCTCACAGCACATGAAAATCCATTTTACATGTGTGACAGGCAGAGCTGCTGAGCTGTAAAGCCTAGGTCCCCCTGAGATTCCCTCTTCTTACAAATAAATTAGTTGCAATAAAATGTTTCGGGCACGTCACTGCAATGGAAATGTTATGATAAGTTTCAGGAAAACTATGAGGTCTTAAAGGTCATACACAAATCATTCTGATGCCTGGTTTCCTGTTGGAAAACCAGTCAACCACAAAATTACCATTCTGCCTGTAAACTTTTGTTCTTTATGGTAAAAGGAAATGATCCTCAGATTTTGTCAATTAAAGATTACAAGGACATGTTTTTTTTTTTTTTAAATCTAGACTCTGACTCAACAATCCCTCGGTAGCAACCTTATTTGGAAACATAACTCCACAGTAGGGGTGTCACAATGTACCAGTATCAACGGAAACCGTGACATTTACAAATGAAATACCGTTAACATGTTAATAATACAAATATGATAATGTCATGTAAATAGTCCAGCACCTCTTACATGATTTCCGTTTGTTTCCATTCTCACTTTGTCTCCCTCCCACACCTCCATCTGGTAGCCTTTTTACTATTTCCAAATTGCTCTGTTTGTATGCTTTGTCTAATAATGGTTACAGACTCTCTTCATCTCTGTGCAATAGTGTTATGAGTGTAACCAATTTGAATGAGTGTAACCCCCCAAAACAAAACGCATACAGGTATGGCAAAATGAAATATAATATGTTTAGATTACACAATTATTCTTAGTTTCATAGTTTCACATGATTATTAACTAAGAGAATTGAACTGAACTGAATTGGATGCCTTTATTGT
Source organism: Plectropomus leopardus (assembly GCF_026936395.1). Lineage (NCBI taxonomy): Eukaryota > Metazoa > Chordata > Actinopteri > Perciformes > Serranidae > Plectropomus > Plectropomus leopardus. Next base: position 22,676,331 of record NC_142188.1, read on the forward strand.
CATTGCATGTCTACATACAACGAGATTTACTGTCTCATTAAAAAAACTGTTTTCAGAGTGAATAGAAACATTTTTTTTTTCTGAGACAGTAAATCTTGTTGTATGTGAACATGCAGTGACAATAAAGGTATTCAGTTCAATTCAATTCAATTAGAATGAGCCATCTATATCTACATACGAAGCTGGTCCTCTTCCACGGAGCCAGCCATGTTGTTTCTAAAGTAGCCCACAGTGATCAAATCAAACATTGCCTCTAGATAGGATCATTTGTGTTTTTGCGTTGGCCGTTGTAGCACCCAGAGAAGTTTTTAGTTTTGCAACCTCACCACTAGATGCTACTCAATCTTGCACACTGGACCTTTTGATACTAATCTGACTGAAAGTCTCATTGTTATTTTTCAATTTTCTATAAATAGCACAATAATACTGTCAGTGTGAATTATTTTGGCTTCTTTCTTTTATAGTAATGTAGGCCTTCGCTGGAAACTGTACAGACTGTAAACCATTTGTTTTTTATGGTCGGGAAAACAAATTTCTATTTAAAAAAAAAAGTGGTGTTTTTTATTATTATTGTAATTAATGATGATTTGATCCTATGATTTTAAAGAGACACTCACCCGCTGTCTGGTAACTCCTCTGCACGATCCTGGACTGTTGGCTCTTTAAATGGCTCCTCAGGTGGGATCTCGGCAGGTTTTTCCACTCGCTCTTCTGGCAGCTCACTGGTCAGCTTCTTCTCTGGATATGAAGGCTCTGTTGTTGTCTCTGTTGGTTCTGGTTCCTCATTCTCTTTTGGTTCTAGGAGCTCTAATTCATTTTTTGTTGGTTCTGGGAGCTCTAATTCATTTTTTGTTGGTTCTGGGAGCTCTAATTCATTTTTTGTTGGTTCTTGGAGCTCTAATTCATTTTTTGTTGGTTCTTGGAGCTCTTCTGGGCTTATTGTTGGTTCTGGGAGCCCAACTGGCTCCTTCACAACTTCTGAAGTTACTGCCTCTCTTTTTGGTTCATGAAGCTCTTCTAAAGTCTCTTCTTCTTCTTTCTTGATTGGTTCTAAGGGCTGTATTTTTTTTGAGAGCTCTACTATATTTCTATCCTCCAAAAGCTCTACTTTTGTGCTCTGTGATGATTCTGGGAGCTCTACTGGAGGCTCTTCTTTTTTCTTGGTTGGTTCTGTGTGCTCTTCTTTCTTTGTTTTCTCTGAGAGCTCTTCTTTTTTTGTTTCTTCCCAGAGATCAACTTTATTTATTTCATCTAGGACCTCTACTTCCTTCTTTTCTTCCGAGAGCTCTACTTTCTTTGTTTCTTCCAAGAGCTCTACTTTCTTTGTTTCTTCCAAGAGCTCTACTTTCTTTATTTCTTCCAAGAGCTCTACTTTCTTTATTTCTTCCAAGAGCTCTACTTTCTTTGTTTCTTCCAAGAGCTCTTCTTTTTTTGTGCTCTGTGCTGGTTCTAGGAGCTCTGTTGTCTTCTTCAAAGGTTTAGGAAGATCCACTGGCTTCTTCACAAGATTCGGAGGAGGGATCTCTGTTGTCTTTTCTGTTGCTCGCTCTGGTGGTGGGGTCTCCTCCTGTCTCTGCGGAGCAGCTATCTCCTCAGTTGGAGTATGAAACTCTAGTTGAGGAGACTCCAGGGATGGGAGTGGTCTGGAAAAACAATGCAAAAGAGGAGGGGGTTGGAGGATTTGTTGTTTAGTTTACAGCACATGCACAAGGAATGACTGACAAATGACAAATGTGTGTGTTTGTGTGGTTATGGGGGGCTTGAGTGTGTGTGTGTGTGTGTGTGTGTGTGTGTGTGTGTGTGTGTGTGTGTGTGTGTATGTGTGTATGTGTGTGTGTGTGTGTGTGTGTAGGACTACTGTGGCTGCATTTGTGTGTGTGTTATTGTTGCAGTGTGTTTAGCAGTGTGAGAAAAGGCTCATTCTTGCCCTGGAGAGCAGGGACGATGTCACAGCTGATGTCATCCTTTGAATATAAAGGACTGCATTACTTCCATTAGACTTGAACAGGCACAGTCATCGGATCCAAGCTCGAGTCAAAACAAAGTGCAGCTCTGTGTTTACCTCCTCATTCATATTCATTGTCACGCTGCTCTCTGTAATATCACTCCAAACAAGGGCTGGACATGGTGTTACTGGAATGCTGAATTGAATAAAACTGCAGAAATCTACAAATACTTAAAACTGGTAAATAGAGTGAACGTCACAGATTTACTACCCATGGAAATATTAATATAAACATGCATATTTGCTTACCAAATCCATTACTCTTTCGTCATAACTGGTGACGCAATTAAGGCTACACATGTGCCTTTCTCTCTGTGATGTACTTGAACACATGATATGTGGCAGCACGCTAACATACTACTTGTGTGAAACATTAACAGGGAGCCCATGATGACCTTCACTGACCTCACAGACACATGTAGATACACAGCAGTTCTTTGCCATTAACATAGTTTAATCAGTGTGAAGTCTCATGTGTGCTCCTCTAATCTCTGTTTCTTAAAGGAACAGATCTACCCAAAATCAAAAATACATATTTTTCCTCTTATCTGTGGTGCTATTTTTTAATCTAGATTGTTTTGATGCAAATAGCCGAAGGTTGGAGATGTCGGCTGTAGAGATGTGTCTCTCCACCATAATGGAACTAGATGCACTTGCCTTGTGGTGCTCAAAGTGCCAAACAGAAGTACATCTGAAAAACTCAAAAGCAATAACCAGAAATCATGACCCAGTTACTCATGATAACCCAAAGACCTTGTTTTGAGCAGTTTCATCTAGGAACTATTGTAATTATGACGAACTACACTTACCAACCGTATCACCACTCAGGAGGAAGAGTACCTCTACTGCTTGATCACTTAACACCACTGAGCTAGCTAATGTTACAGCTCAGCTGTGGAGGATGTCATTAATATTTACATCTTGCAATGTCATGAGCATGAGCTTCTGGTCCATGAGTAGATGAACGCTTGCTGTTGAGTTTTTTTTAATGTATTTGTTTGGCATTTTGAGCAACACAAGCTGAGAGCCATATGGTTCCATTATATTCAAGGGAATTTATAAATCTCTACAGCTGTTATCTCCAACACTCTGCAACTCACACCAAAACTATCTACAGCAATACATAGCACTACAGGTAAGAGGAAAAATATTTATTTTTGATTTTAGGATTTCAGGGATCCCTTTGATTTTTACCTTATGCTTCAGGACATAAAAATTGTGATATGTATAATACTTTGGTTTATGACAAAATAATTCACAGTAGCCTCAACTGCACTTTATACAAAGTGCTAATTGTAGCATGCTAGTACACTAAGCTAAAATGGTAAAACATGGTCCACATTATTTCTGAACATCAGCATGTTACCATGCTGACTAGCATTTTTAATTCAGAGGTGAACTGTCCCTCTGAGGCATTTTTTGATAATGTCAAACACACACACACACACACACACACACACACACACACACACACACACACGGCTGTGTTTACCTTGAGTTCTCTTGTTTACACTGAGTGAGGGATGCAGCTTCTTTTAGAGCTTGTATCCAGTTTGTTTCAGGTTCTCTGGCTGTTAATCCAGGAGCAGGACTCTCTGAAACATCAGTGGATTTTGCTTTCACAGACACTTGTTCAACAGGAGCTTTTTCAAGTGATCTTTCACAATGGAAGGCAGCAACAACAGGGTTTACCACAATACCATTTTGGGGCTTTGACATCTGCTCCTGTGGCTTCTCTGACTGGTTCGGGACTGAGGGAGGGGTCGATGTAATATCTTCTGGGTGCTTTGATGAAAGGAAAGATGGGACTGTGATAACATCAGGAGTTATTACATCTGTTATATTATTGTCCTCTTCTGTCGCCTCAGAAAGACCGATTGAGGCACTCTCAGTTTGATTTATGACCTCCTGTTTTTTCATTGTTTCATTGTTCATTGCTTTTATCTCACTTCGTCCCGTCCCCTGGCTGCTAGCTTTCCCTTCATCCAAAGCTGCTTTATCTTCCTTTGTGATCTCCTCTCCATCAGGGCCTTTTATGGCTGTTTGTACTACTGGGCTGCTTTGTGCTGCTGAGGTTTTATCGGATGTTTGTAGCAAGACAGACTCACACACTGTACCCTGAATTTCACACTCCTCAGCCTCACTACTGTTGTTTTGTACAGCTGCACTGAAGCCATTTTCCACAGTTTCTGGATGCTCAGTGGAAGCACAGGATACTTTTGTGTGCATTTCTTCAGCCTGGATTGCACTTGGAATAGCCGCAGTGTGAATGCCGGGACTATCTGTGATGACCTTTGATGAAACAGAGATTGGGAAAGGTGAAGTCTCGTGTTCCTGTGATGCCTGTGACTCAACAGACACAGCAGTGTTCTTTGAGATCTCCAGTTTTACTCCTTGGTCTTCACAGGCAGCTGATAGATTGATTTTTTGCTGACCTTTGCAACCCACATCACTCACAAACTCTGGCATTAGATCTGTATCTGGCCCAACTCCCCATAACACGGGGCTTTTATTGTCATCTATCCCCTGTTTTGTCTCACCTACATGAGAGCAAGCTGTAACGCTCACAATGTCAGCCGAGGCATTTCTCTCAGCAGCCCTTCCACTCTCATTTAAATCACTGGCAAGGTGAGACAGTGCATAAACCCTGTCAACCGCAGCTTGCGCTTCCTCTCCCTTGGCTTTCTCTGGACCTATCAATCGCTCATTGCCACTGCTGTCATCACCTGTCAACTTATCCCTGCTCCCTGACAGACAAGAACTCCCCACAGAGGCGCCTCCTCCCTCCCCTACCCCATTCAGCCCTGGAACCAGTGTCTGGGTCTGCCTGACCTGACTGTTAGTCTTTTCTCCACCCTCTAGACCGCCACCTGACAATCCCTCTGTGGGATGTGTGGATCCCAGACGCTTCTGCTGTTGCTCCTGTTGCTGAGCAAAACAGTTTGGCTCTGGTGTGGACTGTGATTGGCCGAGAGCTGCACTCAAATCTGGTGAAGTGTCCCTATCAGGGCTGCGTTCCAATATCGGAGTTTGGCTCAAACTCTCGTCATAAACAGTCTGCGGATCACAACGAGACTCTGCCTCAGCACTTAGCATGGACTCAAATGGCTCTGCAGGTCTGTCAGGAGATAAAGAAGACATCTCTGTCTGGCTTTTAGATGCAATGCCACTCTTCCTTAGCTCCTTTATGTCCCTTATTGGTGATTCAGTCTTCTGAATTTTATGCTCATGTGCTGGCTTCAGGCCTCCAATTCTCTCTCCAGCCTCTTTATCTGGCCCATTACTCTGTTGTGACGCTGTGCCTGTCTTTCCTGTCTTCAGCTTGCTGCTGTCCGCTGTTTCCTTTTGATTGTCTATTGTTGCCTCTTCAACTATTTTATTTCCCTCTGCAAACAGCACAGAGGTCTCATCGCCCATTTTCTCTTTCATATTGTCTTTTTTAATTTCATCATTAGCTTTGCTGATGGGCAGGTCAGAGCTGAGTGGGCAGCTGATATTGATGAGGTCATCCTTAATGGATGCTTCACAAATAACAGGTCCAATGCTAGTAGGGCCTGGCTCAGCGTGAGATAGAGAAATTACATTATCAGACCCACCCTTTGCCAGTACAACCGCTGTACCAGGAGACTGGGTTGAAACATCTACACTGGTAATCACAGAATTCTCAACTTCAACGCCAGACTCCATAGCATCATTTCTATCCTCCAGTTTCAAACTAGTCTCATTTATTTTAACGCTGACATCCCCATGCTTCAGGTCCTGTGCTTTAGACGTTTGTGTCATGTCCCCACTCTTGTTGCCATCCACTTCCCCAAAGACTTTGCTGCTGTCACCATCAGCACCGCTGTTACCAGTCTGCTCAGGAAAAGAGATATCACAGTCACTAATGAACTCCAAGTGACTCAACATCGGGCCAGGAGGCTGCCACACAAAAGAAGAATTACTGGCACATTGCTCTGTAACAGGAATTGACTGGTCAGAGGCTGTCACTTGTGAAGTCGCTGATTCATCCTTTGTCAGATCAGCAGAGTCAACCGTGGGCTCCTCACTAGCTGTCGTGGGATCTATAGTAACTAGTCCACAAGGAGGTGTTTGATCTAATTGTGTGGGAGGCTGATAAAGGGGGTCACAAGTCTGAGGAGCGGCTGTGCAGGTCGGGATCACTGTTTCTGTAGAGAGCTTGCAGGTGACATCATCAGCAGGAAGCAGCAAACATGAGAGAGGTTGGTTACCTTCAGTAGCATCACGTATTAAAGGCGACTCCTGAGGCTTGACCGAGCCTTTAGAGTCAGCGTGTAACTCATCTAGCTCTTTCTCAGTCGACGACGGGCTTACAGCACCCTTCTCAGTTTCCGCCTCTAATTGCTTTGTCACCTTTGCTGACACCTGCTCCTCATCTGCTGGGTTCCTTTCTGCCTCAGAGGTGGCACTTTCTGTTTGTAAAAGGTCACCAGTCTGATTCCTCTCACTGGGATATGGTGGCTGTTTTGAGCAGGCCTTGGTCATCGACTGTAAATCCACAGTGTTTTTCTCCAAGTTAAGAGACTGATCTATGCCAATGTTCTCTTTAGCCCCCAACTGGGCATCCTTCTGTGGCTTTGCAGAGTCGTCTGAGCTCCGTATTGCTGGTTCATCCTTGGTAGACGCTGCATTTGTGGCAATTTCTGGCTTCTTCAAGCTGAGGAAGTCTGTAAAGGTGTAGCTGGCCTCAACCACGGGATGGTGCAAACTTTCATGCACAGTCAGTGGAGGTAAAGAGGCGCAGTCCATACCTGGCACCGGCATATTTCTGAGATCCACGGAGGAGCTGCCTTCTTGTTTCACAGTGTCTGCAAAGTGAACTCTGTTGTTGGCTCTGCCGTTTTCTCTTTTGCTTTGGGCTTTGACTTTGAACTCAGCTGCACTTTCGGCTGTCCTGGTGTCTGTTGTGCTACTTTCAGGCTGGACCTGTTGATTGCTGCTCGCTTGTTGTTCGCCTGGGATATGTTGTGAAGTAGTCAGAGGCTGAGGTGAGATTAAAGGCAAGACGACTTGGCTGCAGTTTTTCTCTGTCTCTGTGATGGATGACCTCTCAAAAGTGTGTCCCAAAGACAGTGCTTCTTCTAAATTCTGTTTGTGATCAGCCCTCAGCCCTCCGTTTGTGTTGCTGGAGCTCTGTTCAGGGTGAGCGGGGAGAGGTGAAATTGCTGCGCCATGCTGCTCCTGGCAGGGGTGAGAGAGACGGTCCTGTTCGGTGCAGATGCTCTCAGAGATGGTTGCATTCGGCTCACTCCAGCTCTGTGACTTCAGCTGTGACTCGGCAACATCGGTGGGCGGACACGTCTCAGTCCCGGCTGATGACACCCCACTAGCAGAGCCTTCTGGCTGGCTGAATGAACTGTGCTCTCTAGCCAGCCCTCCTTTCTCTCCCCCCTCCTCTCCTCCTCCTCCTCCTCCTCCCTCCAATCCCGCAGCACTGTGATCCTGACAATCAGGACCAGTGAGTGGCCCAAAGGGAGAAGTATTGATATAAGCTTCTATCCGGAGTGGCTCCTTTTCTCTGTCTCCCTCCTCAGCTGGTGAGATCTCTGTGTCTGCACTGCGAACGCTCGTCTCTCCTGGTCCCTTCATTTCAGTCTCTGCCGAGTTGTGTGGCATTTTGCTGCTGCAGCTTTCCTCAGATGCAGCCTGTCCCTCTTTGGCTGAGGAAGCAAGTGAGCATTCTCCCCGTGAACAGATTAATGTGAGCTGAGGAAGGCTGTCCAGGTCTTTTTCTCCGTCTGCAGAGCTGAGGCACTTTTCTGTGCCTCCAAAATCTTTCTCTTCTACTGCTTTTTCACTCTCTGTGATCGCTACAGAAGCTACTCTCTCCAGTGAATCACGCCTCACGCTTTCTCCCTCTCCCTCGCTTTCTATCACTTCTGGCATCGTGGGCGTTGCCAGTGGCAACGCAGCAACCACCACTAAAGCCTCTTCAAGGGCACTCTCCACACCGCTCTCTCCCACACAAGTTGGGCTGTTGGAGAGTGGGCTCTGAATATCGTGTGTGAGTATCACTGCCTCTGAGGTAACTGCAGCCTCCAGTGTGTGTGCATCTGATCTCTTATCGGCAGAAGCAGCCAGATTGATAACTGTAGTTTGGACATGTGTCACGGGTGTATTTTGGTTGACATCTACAGTTGCATGTTGGTTCCGCTGTGGGTTTTCATCTGAGCTGTGATTCATGCCACATGGGGCATCCGTATGGCTGTGGTTTTCTGACTGATGAGCCCCCTGCGAAACAGCCTGGTTGGACGCAGGTGAGACAGTAAGACAATCCTGCCAGCTACGAGAGAATGATAGTGGGGGGCTGGGGCTGGGCTTTCCCTCGAGAATCAGCTGTTGTTTGGAGTCAAACCCATTATCAGGCTGTTCCCCACAAATCACAGTCTGAGCATCTGCCTGTGACACAACATTTGCCATTGAATCTGTGTCATTACCTGCATTTACGAGACACACAGCCAGTAAATCATGTTCAGGTTGTGCTCCTGTCTTTGCTTTCTCTTCCATCTCTGGGCTCTTGTCTTCTATTTTGTTCTTTTTCCTTTGCTTCTTTTTCTTCTTTGCCTTTTTCTCCTGCCCAGCCTGTTTATCATCTGGTGAGTTCATCCATTTGTCTGACTTAGACTCCTGATCCTCCACACTGTGATTCTTTGCTCCCGTCTGTGTCTCTGATAATGCATCTTTATCCTTTAAATGAAGATTGCTGCCCTCTGTCTTTCCTGTTGCATCTTTACAAACGTTAATACTTGACCCATCACTGTCATTTTCTGTCTTTATGTCTAAATTCTTTGTTATTGCCTCTGTGACTTTCTCCCTAATCACTGCACTACAATCTAATGTGCCATTTTGTTCTGTGGCTGCATTAGGATCAACATGTTCCTTTTTATCTCCTTTCCGCTCAGTGAACTCAGCTTTTTTGGGGGTTTCTTTAAATAAATCTGCTTCTAAATGTGAATGTGTGGGTGTTTCCTTCTGCTCATCGATCTTTGTTTCTTCTTCTGTCTTAGTCTCTGGACATTTATCCTGGCTCTGTGATGCTTTTATTTCACTCTCCGTCTCTGCCGTCCCAACACTATTCCCAGTGCCCAGTATGTAATTCCTGAAACTAAACACAACTGTATCCGTCTGAGTGTTTGCTGCCTCACTGTTTCCGTGTGTACTCTTGTTTCCATGGCCTCCGTTGCTATGTCCTGGCTGGACTGTGATTGGAGGCAATGACGATGACTCATTGGATCTATTAACCATTACTTCTCCAGTTTTCTCTGCTACATCCTTAACCGTCTCAGGCGTGGTGCTGTGAGGCCCTGTGGGATTAAGTATCCCCAATGAGGCCATTTGTTCTTCACATTCCTGGAAGGCCTCTTGGAGTTCCCGGTCTAGCAGCACGGACAGGGGAGGGGTCAGGGGTCTGTCACCCGGGTAAGGTGTGGCAGCAGGCCGAGGGGATGGCTGAGCATCTGTGAGAACTGGGTCGCTGTCATGAGGCCTGAGACGAGGGTAGGGTGACACAGTTAAGAGTCTGGCAGGCAGACAGCTGGTCATTCCACGATGCCACAAAGTGCTACTATTGGCAGAGCAGAGGCACATGCTCAGACACTGCACTCGATGATATGCACACACACAACTCAACACACAACTGCACTCAGGATGCCTATTCTGAGATGTACATTCCCCTGCAAGAAATGATACCAGCTGTCTCTAAGCGCATGATTGTTAATTAACATGCAGGTCTGTTCATACACCACAACACACCAGTCACACCAAAACATGTTATTTTAAGAAGCCCCAAGCAACAAGCTTTCAAATGTAATTTCCGTATTTTGATGTGACTGCCTAACATTTTAATTTTACCCAAAGCTTGAAGGAATACTTCAACCCCGTAATGATCATTTGTATGTCAATTAATCACTCACATTACATTCATTTCATGAAGAAAACTCAGGAAGGATTCAGGAAGAATCTAAAAATTGAGTAAATTCTTGATAAATTGAAGTAATTCGGGTCTGTGTTAAAGTACAGCAAAACCATATCAAAACATCTATTTACAAAATCTCACACGACTCACACAGTATTGAGCCTCAAGTGTATGCTCAGCAGTTCCCACGTAGACTGCTTTTTCTGATGGTAATGTTAACTCACTGAACACAGGAGCTGATATCTACCACTGCCTCTATCTGTAGTTTGTTTGTGTTATTGTGTGGCTTTAGTGTATTAAAAGGTTAGTAAGGATTCTCAAAAGTCACACCATGACTCAAACACACTAAACCGATTGAGACAGTGTTAGCCCAGCAGCTCCAGTGTTCAGTGAAGTGAAATTACTGGTTTTGTCAGGGGAGTCTGACCCTGAAGAGAGCATAGATTTAAATTTTAGTTCAGCTCCCCATCAGATAGGGCTGTCTGTTTAGGAATTACTGAGCATACAACTAAATAAATTAGACTTGGATTATACTGCATGAGTTGTAACAGTTTGTAAACTGTTCTTTTGATATCATTTTGCTGTTGTTGAAAAAAAACTTTTCTTCATGAATTCAACGTAAAAAAGTGGTTTTATCTAAATATTTGGGCTTGTTATACATTGGAACTATGCCTATATTTTCTATTAACCCACTAGTATTGTAAATGTAACAATAATACTAGTGGAAGCTACTAGAATTGTATAAGCACCCATGTCATGTACAATAGTAACAATAATGAAAAGTGTATTCTATTCATGGTTGTTTTGCCTACCGAGCAGTGCTGTCTATCTCATCATCCTCCACTGTAAGGAATACTCTTTTGATTTATTTCATGTTATTTAACTTTAACTGTGACTGTCACATTTTACATGCTCCATGACAGCTTTATTATTAATGCCTTAAATGATGGTAATAAATCAAATCCAGATAAACAACCTTACACATGTTCATACTTATGCATTAAAACAAGCACCGCTTCATCATGTGTTTCAAAGGAGTTCAAACCCGTGACACTGAAAAACAATCCCTGAAGTGCACAGCCAGCATCATAATGTGAGAGCACCTTGAATATAATATATAATCTAAAAATAATATAATGCCTTCAACAATTAGAGTAGCTTTGTGCCATTCACTTGTAACTGCTGAGTCACTGCTAAACCATTAGCCAGCAGTACAGGAAAATGCTGTGGGACCATTTTCATCTCCTCACTGAGTGTATAGATCAACCATCATTATTTAATCATCATATACTGTTAGCTCCATCCCTACTCATGTGAGTTCTTATCTATTTTTTAATACATGCAGCAGCCACTATGACAGCATTTATTCATGTCCAGATGACCAGTAAATAACTAAAGAAATAACGTCACTAAGCGTCACTGCGTGTGATCGGTTGGCACAGTCTTGCCATTGGAGGCTTTGTCATTTCCTTGTAAACAAAACCTCTGCCTTAAGAAGACATTACTCACCCACCTCGCCAACCTGCCACTCAAGCCCGCATTTAATTCCCTTGGCACTCCCTACTAAAAGGAGGAGCAGCAACACAGACTTAACAGTTGGCAGCTGGAAAGTTTTACTATGTACAAGCTGTTGGACCAGGTGCTTCTCACAGTGTTGCATTTTAAGTGCACATCCTGTGATGTAGTTATTTGCTTAAAAAAGCTGGAACCTTATCTTATTTATTCACACTTTCTGCAATTGGGGAATTTGAATCTATCCAGCAAAAGTTTGCACAGCACCTATTTTGGTAACACCTCACAATATAGTACACAAAAATCTGATGAATTGCAAATAATTACTAATAGTTAATTAGTTTATAATTACTAGAGAACCGACTGGGAGATACTTTATTAGTTCATGAATCAGTATATTGACCACTTTCTTCACTATAAATTCACAATTTATTTCTTACTACTTAATCATTTTTTTGTTTTTTTGCGCAACCCAAAATAAAGTTGCAGATTCTTACTAAGTATTCCTTCATTTCTTCATGGTTTTCTGACATTTCTTAATTGTTCCCGTGTTAAGCTTTTTTAAAAGATTCATACATTTACTCATTCACACTGAACAATAATAATTATACTACTGCGTTGAGTGAGGTTGTCAGAACACACCAACACCTCAGACGAATTAGCGCAATTAACCTCAGCACAATAGCAGAATGCCAGGCAACAACCAAAACTGAACAGTCTTTCAGCAGACTATTCACCAAAGCATGAAAACAAATGACCACACCTCAGGCAGAGTCTGCTTAGACAGGCAACAACCAAACAGCCATATCAATCACACTCCAGTGTATGTTAGAAACATTCAATCATCCCGTCATCTTTTTGTTCCACTCCATGCTCCCTGCTTTCACTTTTCATCATCCCTGCTGACCACACTCCCGCAGCAGACTCCCCACTATCCCCCGTCATGCTGAGCCTGTGTGGTACCTTGTATCTAGAACCACCAATGGTCCACTGACTTCCATGCGGTGCTGCAGGCCCGCCAGCAGGGGGTTCACCTGCTCACATGTCCTCTCACCTGAGCTCGTCTGAGCTCTGCTAACACAAACCCACACCACACACAAAAACACATACACAAATTCAAAACAAAATAATATCAAATTAGCTTTCACCTTGACAAATTTGTTCCCTTACAGCCATAAATCAAGCAAAATCTAATACATCATTATCCAGTAAGTGCAATAACAATATGACAAATATGACAAAGTATTGATCATAAACTTCCAGTGAAGGCTACTGTATCTAATCACTGTATAATATACTTTATAACTGGGGAAATAACCTTTGTAATATTGACATTAAATATGGGCAAGTTTGATCAAAGTTAAGATTTTTAAATGCCTGTAAAAACTTAAGCTACCCACAGTAACTAAAGCCAGAAAACAGATGCATGAATGGTTTGAAAAAAGTGCAGACTTATGGGAATGGGTCTGTCTGACTGGGCAGATTTCTAACATCACGTCAGTCTCTATAACATTAATATTTCTGTAACCCTTTATTTGGATAGTCAACTTCCAGATAGTTTGTAGAGTATTAGTAACATTTCAACAGCTTATTATTTGAGAGTCAACAATTCAACTGTCTCTAGATGCTTATCTATACATAATATTTGACAATTCACAAATCATGCTCAGAATAATTTAGCAGTGTGAACTTTTCACCGGTTGAGTTAATAGTTCAAGTTCGATTAAATTATTCAGAGAATATGTAAACCGACAGAATAAGGAGAAACAGTTAAACTGATGAATCTCAACTATGCGGTTGAAATACTCTAAACTCTAGTCTGTAGGCAGACTATCCAAATAAAGTTACCATTATTTATATTAAATAGACAGTAAAAGTTATTGTACTATCCCTAATAAAGAGTTTAGCTAGACATGCAACCAAGTCATTGTTTTGCAAGTTACAAAAAAGTTTCAAGTCTTTGCACTAAAGTCCAGAGTCAAGACTGACTAAGTCAAGTATCAACTCCTAGCATACGGTTTAGAGTCCTAAAAAAGTCATACTTTATTTTTCATCAAATGTAATGCATTTTCAACTACAGAATAACATGTTAAATTAAGAAAAAACATGAATTATTTTTACAATTTGTATTTAGTATTTAAGTTTGCTAAAGAAGTTGCTTAGCTGTTAAGCTCACGTTAACTAAGCATTAGCTTGCTAGCTAGGTTATTATTAGCCTTATCTTACCTCTCTGGGCAAATTCAAATGAAAGTTGTTGCGTGTCTGTCCTTATTTTCAACCCGCATGCTTTGGATACTGCAGTTCATGTTCCGTGTAGTTTTTGTGCCCAAATGAAATTATCTTTCGTATCATTTTTTTTCCAGCTGGAGCTCCGTGACTTAACGTTAGTTCTTCATGGTTCTCTCCTGCAACTTGACTACAACTTCAACTTGCTGTAAACTGACTGAAACAAAAGGAAATTAAGTGTCTACTTGCTGGGAATGATGGCGTTAACGTTAACTAATTCTGGAAATGAAGGGAAATGAACTAATTCTTGGCACACTTTTTTAACTCTTTGAAAGCTGGGAAAATTAGCTTGATTTCTTTCAAAAACATGGAAAGAGGGCAATGAGCAACTTGACGAGAAATTAGCCAAAAATTGGCAATAAATTTGCAAAAAAGAGCAAGAAAATTACTTGAAATACCCCCCCCCCCCAAAAAAAAATAAAAAAAATAATAATAATAATAAATATGAATATCAGTAGTTATGTCTGTGTTGTCTGTAATATAATTCTAAATATATAATTATGCTAATTATAAATGGAGCTTTCCTGATATTTTTTTCTAATCATTTGATGATTTTTCTTTCTTTCTCAGTTTCTTTTTTCTTTTTCTAAGTTTTAGGTTACTTTCTTGTAACCTTTTAATATATTTTTTTCTATTCTTTCTTTTTTTTTGCAAGTTTCTACTTGTCCTTTTTTCTGTGGTTTTGAAAGAATTTCACTGTGCAAGAAAGCTGATGTCCATCCAGGTTTTAAAAGGTTAAGTAACACATTTTCAAGAATTTTCAAGTCAAAAGGCTCAAGTGACATCACAATTTATTAGAAAGTTGTTTTTGATTTTGTCAAGTCAAGTCTAAAGTCATCAAATTTGTCACTCGAGTTTGACTCAAGTCCAAGTCATGTGACTCAAGTCCTCACCTCTGGGTTTAGCACACAAAAAATTGGCTTATCTGCTTCAAGACTGTGGTGTGGGTGGTTAGAGGACCATAGCCCCACAACTGTCATCATATTGTAATGCAAAAGTTGCTGTAGTTTGAGAAGTATGTAAGTTCACCTTTCTCCTACTGAGTTCAGCCCACTTTAAATTTGTGAGAAAAGTACGGATAGAAACTAAAATTTACAGATATTTGCTAAACTGCAGTAGAAATTGTTATTCATGTAACCAGTTGCTCATAATAATAAGCTTAAATACAAAATTGCTTTTAAGGGCCTTTAAAAGTAGTTCACTACACTGTGTATATTTGGTGTTTTTGGGGGCCAAATAATAAGAGAATTCAAGAATACCTACTGAAATAGACACGGAACACAAAGTGTAGTTATAGACATGATTCACATTTCCTCAGAAGTTTTAACAGTCACCACCCAAGCAAGAACTTGTATTTCTACTCTAAATCAAGTCATGGTTTTATCTTGACATTATGATACAAACTGGGATACCTGTATAAATGTGTATATATGAATGTGTGACTGCATGCGTGCTTGTATATATGTGTGTGTGTGTGTGTGTGTGTGTGTGTAACCCCTCAACTTACCCCAGCGAGGACTCCCAGATGTTGAGCTCACTGCTGAAGTCTAGACTGGGTAGCAGGTCATGAGGAAACTCCAGTTCGTCCTGCTCTCCAGCTGCAGCTCTGTCTTCCTCCACTCCAGTGATGACTGGGACGTCTGGGAGCACTGGTTGAGACAGCAGACTCTGCTGGCTGGTCGAGGCTTCAGTCAGAAGCGCTCGGTCGTCCTTCTTGGTCAAAGTCTCAGAGTGAGTTTCAGGCTGTGGGACAGTGAAACATAATCGAGGTGAGCGACATGCTGGAGTCTCCTCTGCACTGTACATGATTCAGTGTGTTGTTAAACAAGTGTGAGCACGTTGCAGGCAAACATGGGAACACCTTCAGATTCAATGTACAAGGCCAAACAAATAACTCCACCCCTGTGTTAAGCTATTAGGTAAAGTAATGTTTGTATAGTAATGCAAAGGTCATATTAACTGGTGTTATCTTTGTCTCTCTTCTTGCTTTGATTATACTATTAAATTATTATTACAGTGTTAAAGCCTAGAGTTTATGGCTCAGTGTGTGCCTAATCTCTGCAACTTTGTTTACACTGTACTATTTAGCATCACATAACTGTACCACTGTGAAAGAAAGTAATCAAATTAACTGCAAGTTTCAATGCAGTCTGATGTTTTACATCTAAGAAAAATCTCACAAGGAAGTCTACTATGATAAAACATTTTTACCCAGTGACTAAGAATAATCATTAGAGACAAACCAGTCCTGCTGCACTGTGACAAGTAGAATTACATGAGGTTTAATCATCATCTAAGTATTATTAAAGGAACAGTGTGTGTGCCAGTTGAAACTGATCCCAGTCAGAATTCCTTCAGTGTTCATTTTTCAAGAGGTTTTTACCAGGAAATGAATGATCTTTTCCATGAAAAAGACCTCTGCGGATCATTCTCTTTTTAACATGAAAGCAGTTTCATGTTAAAAATCATTGTTTCTCCAGCACTCTTTGACACGTAGCAGACAGGCAGCTAGCCCAGCACCTGCTTATGTGTGCTCACTGATTTTCTCTGATAACTTGAGGTTTTTTAACAGTAGCCGAACTGTGCGCAGAGGTCTAATCCTCTTCAAAACATACAGATTCGGTGATTCTTTAACTGGTAAAAATACTAAATAAAACAGTTTCACGTTAAGAAATTTTCTCTTGTCACAGCAGGGCTGCCAACTATGGTGGCCAACACAAAAACACAATAACAAGAAAACAAAAAAAATGCGGATGGCCCTATTGTCTGGTTTGTCCATACTGGGCTTCTGTAGAAACATGGAGGTGCAACATGGCAATCCCCACGGATGAGGACCCGCCTCCTATGTAACTATAAATGGTTTATTCTAAGGTAACGAAAAACACACGATTCTTATTTTCAGGTAATTATATACAAAAACATACTTATATTCTATTCCATTTCTGCCAATATATTCACCTAAATCTTCCACTGTACCTCTAGAATGACATTTTCAATGATAATTTAATTATTTCTTTTATCGAAAAAATAAATAAATAAATTAAGAAGTAGAAGAAAAAAGTGCTTCTAAAATTTGACTTTATCTGTCTTGAACTCTCATGTATAGCCAGTCGCTGTTTTTCATCTTTGTCTGTCCCACTGCTTGACAGACAGACTGACAGAATCCAACCAAAGCCACACACCACAGCACTTGGCTGAGGCATCATATTGCAGCAACATAGCACTCACTACACACAATGCTAAACAGCAGACCCACTATGTGGTGGAATTTCTCCCACATGACTGCCTCAGTTTACAGAGAGGAAAGTTTCCATGATTACAAACACTCGGATTTAAACTGAGGTGTACAGGTGCAGGCAAACAAATATGCACTTGCTCAGACACGTACAAACACACAGATATAACAAAAACCTTTAACACTGAGTGTGTTTGCAACATGTTTCTTCCAGGGAGATCCTGTATTTAGTGAGTGGAGAGTTGATTTAACAGTGTGCATATAAAAGGATACACTACTGAAGCTACTGTGATAATGCTGTCCATTGAGGTTCAGCTGAGATTCAGAATTGAATCTGTACATGCATTATTTATGAGCCAGTAGTAGACAGCATGGCTGCACACAAGCAGAGGTGACCGACAAGACGGAAATGACGGTTACATCTTTCTGGAGACAGATATGTAAATTAGTTTGTACCTAAATACATTTTGCAGCATAACATTGTCAAGCCAAATTTGTGTTTCACTGATTGAAAAAAAAATGTATGTTGTACTCCTGCTTCAAGATTTACTTAAGCCACCTCTCATCTCAGAGATAGTGTACTTTCTGGAAGCGGAGACTGGAGACAGGTAAACAACTAAAGCTTTGTGTGTTTTTGGGAGGCTCTGAGTCACTGGCCTCACCTGTGTCACCACTACAAAGAGCCTTCTTTGTAGTGGTGACACATTCAGCACAGGTGGATCACAAACATGAGGGTTGCTCACACAAACACAAGAATAACAAAGTTAAAATCATGACTGTACTCTGCCTTTAAAGCTCATTTTAGAAGAATGTCAGCCAATTATGTAGCCTCTCTCTTCACATCGGCGCATGCGAGGCTGCATCCATATTAGGTTATTTTTAAATGTACTAATTTTGACTACTCCTGCAAACATGAAAGAACAAAAGAGTGAGACTGAACCCAAAAAAAGCGCTGCTGCAGGTAAGAGTGCCACTCTGGATGCCTGTGATCTCCACGCTGCTGTTATTTTCTGCATTAATGTCGCATGGTAGGATTTAAAAATACAGTTCTTCCAAACCTTAACAGTCATGCACACAGATGCAAACACAGTTTTCACATGAGATGCTTGTTTGTTGACCTGTCTTTGGTTTCCTGTTTCCTGCCTGAACTTTTTCACCTCGCCGTCAAGAGCAGAAAATGTCAAAAACAGAACAGCTAAAACAGCACCATATGGCATAGCATGTCCAAGTTTACAGCCATTGCTCATTCACAATATCATTGGCCATTGTATGAAGAAGTGGAAGCTCACTGAGTTGGAAAAGCACAGCCCTTGTTTCAGTTAGTTTGACCCCCGTGCAGAAAGCACTGTCTGTTATTAATTAACCGGCAGGAACAAAACAGAAAGCAAGCTGAGGTTGCCTGGAAACTTGTCCAACAGTCATTAAATGCCCCCTTACTGTTAATTCAATCTGTCAGAGCCCATGTGCTAACTCAACTTTAATGCTTTACACATGACTGCTGTAAACATGGAGGAGACACAGCTTAAGCAGAACCAGACCCTCACTGAAGCCACAACCAGAAACACTGCACAGATTCAACACCTCTACTCTTTCTATCAAGTTTCATCCCACCATCCCTGTGCTGCACTCACCCGGCCGTGTGCTCTCTGTGCTGAAGGTGACTCCACAGTGCAGTGCAGCTCCTCTGCTACCCCTCTACCTTGCTCACAGCCTCTGCAGGGCTGTGTGTTTTGAAGGGGGCAGGGGACGACATAAACATGCTGCAACACATGCTGCTGACGCTCCCTCTCCTCTCTTGCACTGACTCAGCTAACTTCCTCCTCCTCCTCCTCTCCACAATCCTGTCCTCTCCTCTGCTGTGCCGCTCCCCTGTTAAATTTCCATGAGCCTCCTCAGGCTCCTGCAGTGTGTGTGTGTGTGTGTGTGTCAGAAGTCTAGAAACACTACACTACCACGCACTGATACACACAGTGCTTGCTGCTGAGACTGACTGACTTGATGGGGCTGGTCACAAGGAAGTGCAGAGAATTCTCCTCCCCCTCTACTCTTTCCACTCAGCTCTCCTTTTACTCCCTCCTCCTCCTCCTCCTCCTATGTCTCCCTTCCCTCTTTTCTCTATCCTGTCCTTCCCTATCCACCTCTGCTCCTTCCTCCTCCCCCTCTCTCTCTCTTGCTGCTAGCTGGTTGCATTGACTGACAGTGCCTCTGCAGGTGAATGCTGGGAATTAGGCCAAGGGTCGGGCTGCAGTGACCCCCTGAGAGAGGATCAGGTTACACTCCAAGAAGCTTTGGTTACATGCACACATATACACTGAGACACATAGCAACCTCCTGCATTAATAAAGCTCGAACTTTGACCTCAAAGTGTTGCTAAGGTGTGACATCATCATTGTGATCATTTTGGCCTTGACACTCAATTATCAAACTCCCCCATGCCATTTAATAAAGATTTTAACCTTTAGCAAATTGGCTTGATTTCTTTCAAAAACATGGGACGGTGCCAATGAATGACGAAAGACGAAATGACCCAAAAATGATCAAGAAATAAGTCAAAAGTACAAGAAATTACCTGAAAATTAATTTTAAAAAAGAGAGAAAGAACATCGTGAAAGACTGTGGCACTTAACATATACAGGAATGACTGTGCTTCTACAGTCACAGTGATTGCCTGTGTCTGTAATACCTTTATGGATTAAATCTGAGTAAGATGGTCGATGTTTTTATTTGCTATGTGACCCATATTTTATGTATTTTGTATGTGTTCATTTTTTTTAAATAAAAGCCAAGTAAAAAAAAATCAACAAAATCAAAGAAATGCCCTGGAAAATGATTATTTTGTTAACATTAATTTAAATATGTAATAATGCATAATATAAATAGAGTTTTTCTCTGGCTACTTAATTTAATCCCTCGATATTTTTCACTAGCTTTTGAAAAAGTAATTTTCTAAATCTTCTATTTTTTTGTGCAATCTTTGTAACATTTCAGTGAATTTGTTAATTGCTTTTTCCCCATGTCTCTAAAAGAAATTGCACCAGTTTGCTCAGGTTTCAGAGAGTTCAATACTTGTAAAAGGTGTCTGAAAGCAGCACAGGCAAAGTGATGTTGTCTCAAAGGGTTAAACACTGTATGGATCTTGAGTAGGAAGTATAAAAACAGAACAAATACCTATATCACTGCCATTTTTAGTGCCTTTAAAAATTGTATATTATTCTTAAATATTTAAATTGCATGTTATGTCTTTTTTGGTTGTTATTTTTGGTCTGCTTTGTTTGTCTTTCTTTCTCTTGCTGATGTGTTAAAAGAAATCTTTTTAAATTGTATGTCACATTTCTTTGTTCTTTTGCTTTGTTGTATTTCAGGAAGCCTTCTGCAACACTATGGCCAAGGGACTACAGATCAAAAATAGCTTCCTGGCTAATTCTGGCAATTTTATACATTGTGTATTTATTATTTTTGCACTGTCCCTTCTTAAGGTAAACCACATATAATTGCAGTGCATGTGTATAACCAAAAAAAATATGCAACAGGGATAATGTCATAAATGTGGAATATAAGAGGTTTGAAATCTGCTCATTTTCACCTTATGGAACTTTAAAAGTGAGAACTTCAAGGGTTAATCTGGTATTTTCCCACCTGGACCCCATTTTCCCATGTTTTTGTGTCTAAATGACTGATGGGAACAAAAGATCTTTTAAAATGTGGCCCAGTATTGAGCACGAGGGCTGAGGTCAGCGGTGGTAAAACAGGCTGCAGTGTAAACACTCAGGGAACATCCGCACTGTCAATTTACACTCAAACATTAGATTATCATTCTAAGTGTCTGACGACATTATGGAAGTGATCCTTACAGAGATAGACCCTTTACGATCCTTTTTATTTAACCAGACATTACCATCAGCAAACCAACCAGACTCCTTTTAAATAAGCCATGTGAATAAAGAGCTCATTTTAACCAAATTAGAGTTAGTTACTGTTGGAATGATGGAAATCAAGATAGCTCTGTGAATTTAATTTTGCTTCTCTGACTTTGAATGAAGTGTGTTTTATGATGATAAAATAACTGTATATTTAAATGCAGTCTGGTGGAATTGGCAATAGAGATTTTAGGGCTGTTTCTGGATAAATTAAAAAAAAGGATCATACTCTAAAAAAAATCTACCTTCAATACATTCTATAATGGTATAACACACTTAGAATAATAATCTGAACATGTCAACAGCAAAGATAGCTTTTAGAGGACATAAAATGACCATGCGAACGTCCCCGACTGGTTTCATTGCAGCCTGTTTTGTTGCTGCTGTGTGCAGCGCTCTGCTCAATATTCAACCAGTTTCAAATACTGTTGTTCCAATTAGTCACTTAGACACAAAAACATGAGGAAATAGGATCCAAGATGGAAAATACCAAACTTACCCTTTAAATGTAACTGCACTATAACTAAGTGTCAATATCAACAGCAAACAGGGATTATTAAGCACTATATCAAAATCTGGAAGAGTATTTTTAAGATTTCATGTTTACTTTAGAAAAAATGCACTAAAATATCTCACCCACCAGTTTATGAGTCTTTCAGACTTCCGCACATAGACACACACACACATACACACACACAAACATTGTACCTGCTGAGGCGAGTCATTTTGATTTTCCTGAGGTGGAAACAGTACAACATTTTCTGGAGTGCCCTCTTCTGGCTGTGATGGGGAATGACAGAATTCAACAACACATCTTTAAGGAGTGAAAACCTACAGTGCAGCATAAAGCAGAGGTGGTATGCACTAATGCACTGAAAACAAATCACTATAGTTTTCAAGGCAAAAGTAACAACGTTAAGCCTCACTTTGCAATCACATCTAATGAGGTCCAGTGCATGGTTTGTAGAGTCTATAGCTCATGATACAAATGTTTAACGTTAATCCGATTAAGGTAATCCTAAATTCCACGGCTGAAATCCTGTCACATGTGGATACTACTTTTTTCTGTAGCTTTTTATGTAATTAAGAATTTCAGCAAAAAAGTACTCTTAAAGGGGGGTAATCATAGGAAAAACTCTTCATGCACATCAGAGGCACACATAATAGCTTTCCAGCTGTGTTTGAAATAATGGATATTACAAGCTGCAAGAAATCAAGCTTGGAGGTATCAAGGTGAGCAGCAGTAAACGCCAGTTAACAACACAGGAGAACCAGGCATGTTATCTAAATGCTTATTGGACAAGCCACAACAAAGCAATGTACGCAAAGTCTACAGCCCATCCTGTGCAAATACCACATGTTTTACTGAAGCCAGCAGTTAGTAATCATGCCAGCAAGTGTTAGTTTTGTTAGTCCTAGGTATATATAGCAGCACAGGGGCAGCAAGTAGCAGTCCCAGCCACACAATGCCAGCAAGCTCACCCTTACCAACACCTCAGTTGTGCTGCTCTCGTTCCCCATGGCTCATCCAGTTGGGGGGCCACAACCGCCCAAACCTGCAGCCTCTCACATCAGCTGGCTGAAAGACAGAAGGACCATCAGCAGACGGCTATTCCCACTGAGACACACAAAGTGATCAGGGGGTCTGTGGTCCCTCAGGAGTCAGACTCATGCTGCACAGGATTAAAGGTCTCTGGTATGAGGTAGCAGGGAGGGAGAATGGTTAAGTGTGCGTTGTTTTGGAGATTAGGGACCTGTGATGCAAGACCTCCCTCTCAGACCAAAGTGCAGGCTTTACCTCAGCTGGTGTGGGCTTAAGAGCAGGAGCAGCATCCTCACAGCATCTTGTAATTATAGAAGTTGATTCTAGAGATGACTTTAACCCTTTGAACCCTCAGCAAATTGGTTTGATTTCTTTCAAAAACACAAGGAGAAGGTAATGAGTAATTTAACAACATATGGCCCCAGAAATAGCAAGAAATTATTAAGAAGACATACGAAAATTACCAGAAAATAAGCACAAAAAAGTAAAAAAAAAAAAAAAAAAAAAAAATTATCCAGAAAAAAAAAGCAGAAAATTAAAAAATACATGGTTTTTTTTCTGTGACATGATATTAAATATAGAATTAGGATGATTTTGAATCAAGTTTTCTCAACATTTTCCCTAGTTTTTGACAATTTTCTGATCACCCTACCCCCCACCCCCACTTTTAAAAACTACTTGTCAGGTCATTTTCTTTGTCATCTTTTATTTCTTCTTTTTTTTTTTTTTTGCAATTTGTGGCACATTTCTTGCCAAGTCGGTCAGGAAAAAAAATCAAACCAATGTGCTGAGGTTTCAAAGGGTTAAATAGCTTGTGAGAGGTGTCCTCAGCACAAGACAACTGATGTCGAACTAGGTTTTAAAGGGCTAACTATAACCAGCTGGCCCCCTCTGCTTGGAATTACCTCAAACAAATAGCCTCCTAAAATGAGAATATCTTCAGATGCGATCTGTGACTTGGTGCTCATGATGTGACTGTAGCGCACTGACACAGTGACGGAGGCTCAGAAAAGTAATCCATGTGGTAAATAACAGATTGTGGTGTCTCTTGGTTTCCAGCAGTGTTCAGTCTGTTAATGCACAGGAGGAAGAGCTGAGGCTATTAAAATCATCCAAGAGCATCTCTTATCCAATTTGTCATCAACACATAAACAGTATATTCTAGAAAAGAAATGTTAAGATATTTTAATTATTTCACAAAAAGGCCAAAAGCCTTTAACCTTGGTATGATTTTATATCAAATCACGAAAGAACAGCTTTGATAACCTCAACATATATTCTCTGCCTTTCTCATTTTTCAGTTGTATGACTTGCAGCTGAGCAGTAAACACTCGTGCAAACAGAAATGTTGTTTGTGCATTCCTCGTATGACTGCAGGGACTGTACGTGTATAGTCAGAAAGCACTGACCTGGATATGCAAGACTTTATAAATAGAGATCTGCCCTGTCCACTGCTGTTAGACTTTATTCCAGCCTCGTGCACAATTTGTCATGATCACTTCATTTTAAAACCAATGTGAATTCCAGTTCTGAGTATGCAAATGATTAATTTTTGTCCTATACATTCCCTGTGGTTATCTCATTGTGAAATGTAATATCTGGATTTCCCCTTTACATCTGAGTTCTTTATTCTGCAGTGTGACAACTCGTCTTCCATCTTGCCTGCTTGCTATTTGTGTGAATGGGGTGTAATTTCAGCCCTCGAGCTGTGTGGACGCGTGTGCACTTTAACCGATAGCTGTGTCTCAGGGCTTTTTGGCAGCGCAGAGTGCACTGGGGCAAATCATATGATTAGACTGTTGCCAGGTCTCTTTGCACCTCATCTTTGGCCTGTCAATCTCTCAACATGAGCCATTATTTAAGCTCTTGGGTTTGGATGAGCTCCCTGTGTCTGTGCTTGGACACCTACAGTATGGGGTTACTGTTTCCTGCCCCATATCTGACCCTTACACAGGTACAAGAAAACCCAGCAGGAACACGACCTCCAAACTGAACACAATGCTGTATTTCTAAAGTACTATTTAACCCTTTGAAACCTGGGCAAAATGGCTTGAATTCTTTCATGGGAAGAAGGCAATGAGCAACTGAAGAAAAGTGACCCAGAAGTTAGCAAGAAATTACTAAAAAGTCCAAGAAAATAACCTGAAAATTAGCACAAAAAACAACAACAAACAAACAAATAAAATGCACACAAATAAACAAACAAAAAACTGGAAAGTTTTTGTTTTGTTTTTTTTTTTTAAAAAGGAAGTGATCTGGAAAAAAAACTGCTTAAAAATTAAAATAATTCTGTGAAATTAATAATAACAATAACAATAATAATAATAGTAATAATAATATAGTTAGTTAATATAATCTGTAACTTACTAAAAAAAATGTCTTAATCTACTAAATTCTTGCAATGTGAAGGACAGCTCTTGCTTAGTTCTTACTGCCTTTTTTTCCCATGTTTGAAATAATTCAACCTCTTTGCTCAGGGTTCAAAGGTTTAATTACTCATAAAAGGCATCTGAAAAAAAAGTGATGTTGATGCAGCCTTCAAAGGGTTAACATAATTCAGTATTGTATTTCTCAGATAATACTCATGATACTGGATAATTCAGAAAGGTTAGGGAAGCAGGTGAACACACTGCAAACAATGTTTATCCACCTGGCAAAGACAGCGACACTCAAATCCTCATACTAGATTTAAATGAGATGATAGGTAAAGCCAAACAAAGTCACACAAATGTCAATACAAACTTGCACAATCATCACCCTTCAGCCTGTGTCCCTCCCATTTTCACATATTGACATAAGACTACTATATACCAATCAAATCATCTAAAATATGTACCACTGCTGCAACTCATGAACTACTCACCACTGCAAACACGAGACTTTCCCACTCAACAGTGTCAAGCTTTTAACCAAAATCCAGTCTGTGTTTACTGTCGGACTCAAGGCCAATGTTTGTTTCTGTCCTCTTCTCTGAGGAGCCCTGGTCCCTCTGTTGCTATTTTTGTATTGCACGCTGAGTGGGAGGAGAGGACAGAGGGTGGACACACAGGACAGGGACAGGAGAGGGGACAGGGCTGAACTGGAGCTGGGGAAGCCATGTCTGATCTGGGTGGTGGAGGGAGGGGAGGGCAGACTGGCAGTCAGCTGGAGGGGACACTAGTCCTACGGCAACACTGTAAACAAACAGGCACATGGACAGGAGGATGAGGTGTCAGACTTCCTGACTGATGCTTTTAATTCATCCCACCTGTAGCTTTCATTTATCTCCATTTCTTCTGCATGTATTCATCCTCTTAAGATAAATGTGGTAAAGCTCTTTCTGTGTCTCCCTTCTGTCATTTGGCACTGATTGACATGTTCAAACACAACCACAAACCTGCTGAAGCAAAAACCACTAATGGCAAGAATAACAAAGCAACCATGTGAGCAGGAGCCACATTTTCAGAGGGTTTGAGATGTATTTTGGGTCCTGTTTTATCTGCCATCATCACAGGCCATCATCAGCTGAGTGCCCAGCCTGTGGGTACAGCAGGCTTATTATCATCCCTATAAATAACACTGATTTGATCAGCTCTGGTTCTCAAAGCGTACTTTAAACACTCTTGTTGCCTTGCAGGTTTGACCAATCTCAACTGGCAAACATGAATCTAAAACACACACACATACTCCATTTTCTCGTCAACCTGCCTCCCTACAATCAGCACCATCCTCTCACTTTTATACTCCTCCCTTTCTCAACATCTCCACAGCTCCTTTTCCATGCCGTCGCCCCTCCTCCAACCATAGAGTGCACCTTCTCTCTAGTGTAAAGACTCAGCTGTTGAACAGTAAAACCTATTCTGATGCCTCTTCCACGCTCTCTCTGCTCAGTCTGACAGGCATTGATGCTACACTGCAGGCAGCCTCAGCTCAGCGTCCTCCCTCTCCTCCTCTGTTTACCTGTCTGTGTGAGATTCCGATGCAGCTCCCCATCTTGTATTCCATGTCCTCCTCTGGTGAAGTGACTCTGGCACTACACGGCTTGCAGAGCACCTTCCTGCAGAACTGCATCGTTATCAGTCAGAGTGAGCATCGCCAGGGCAGGCAGATCTCTGCTGGAGCTACAGAGTGAGCGTGTGCACGCCTCTGTGTCTGTGTGAGTGTGTGCCTCAGTGACTAATAAATGCTCTGCACCGCATTGCCCGTGGTGCGCCTGTGACATATATTCTCAAGCCATTGTTATATAAAAAATAAAAAAAATCCACATTACATAAGGAATCCAAGCTAATCAAATGAGTGTGAAAAAAGGGAGCTTCTCTCTCCAGCTTCACATGCAGCTCAGCATCACATCACTGCACGGGTGTGACTGAAGCTTTGGAGGGAAAAAAAAATGCTCAGAGAGGAAGAGATGGGAGGCAGCACAAAGGGTGCCTGTCTCTTTAAAAGATACAGGAGATGGCAACATCGTCAGGATGCGAGCGCACAGTGATATCAGTGTGTGCATCCAACTGAATCAGATCAAAATCACTCAGTCAATATAGAGCAGGAGGAAAAACATACAGCAAAAAAAAAAAAAAGCAGAAGAATAACTTTGTGAATTGCTTGATAGAAAACATTATTTGTTTCCCGTATATTTGTACAATTACAGTAGAAACGAGGTGACCGAATGACCAAAGAATTAGCAAAATTAGTTAAAGAATATTACCCACAAATTAGTTAAAAACATAATTCTGTAACATAAATCTAAATATATAATTATATCTATTATTATTATATTATATTATTTTTCCCCTAGCTTTTTTCCAGACATTTTCCCTAGTTTTAAAAAATATTTAAATCTACCAATTTTTTTGCAATTCGTGGAATTTTTTTTTTTTTTTTTGCAAGTGGAACGATGAACACAAGGATAACCTTTCTGTGCTGTACATTTTGTATGTACTCTAGTACCTTTTGTTGGTACTTTTGTCTCATTTTGTTTTTCTCTTTAATTCTTCTTTGTTTTTCCTGTTTGTCTATGAATTGATGCTGTTGGACTTCCATGTCAAAGCCCAGCGCAGGGACTACAGCATGCAGTAGTTCAGGTCTGGTTGAGGCGTGTACACTAAAGAATAAATCAACCCCCAACCGCATTATCTTTGTGTGATAGTCTGACTTCAAGAAATTCGACTTAGTATGATTTCAGTCTAACACGTTAACATGTATTTTGAAAGTCTAGTTTTAACTGGATGAACACAATAATTCAACTTTTGCTACCATCAGGTAAATTTACTGTGTTAGCTCAATCTGCACTGTTGCCATTTTTGCAATGTTCATGCTGTTAGCACCGTTAGCTGCTAGCCCCCAGCTCGGCCTCCTCCATGTTGAGAGCCGTGTGCAGACAATCACAGCTCAGACTCTAACTCATAGATGAGCTCTGAATGATGCATACAGTTCCTTTAACTCATGACATTCACAACCAGGATGTAACAACCTACATTATGCAACCAATAATATGACAGCTCCCACTCATATTTCTTAAAAGTTAACAGTACTAGCCTTCTCCTCTTTCACTTTTATTATTCAAACTTCTAAAACCAGTAAAAAGTAAAAAAATTACAGCAAAATGTACAGTTGAGTAAATAGGACCTTAAGTCAGTGACCACTGGAATTTGGCCTTTTGACAGTTTGTTTTTGTTATTTAGAAATTAATTTTTTTAAAATGAAAATAGTAACACACCTAAAAACATTGTTTGGTTTCAGCTAACACAGTGGCGGGGTTCGTCACTCATTCTGCGTGTTTGGAGGCTGAATCAACGTGTCTCTGATGTCGAAGGCTTCTATGAGCTCCTAGGAAAGAACAGTTGTGACAATAACATCATGATCAAAGACACAAATAAAGATATTTTTTTAATGTACATCTTGTATTGTTGCTACATTAAGTAAAATGTTTTCAGGCCAAGACTTGCTAACCTTCCACGTCTTTGGGCTGATGGAGACGATGCACTGTTTACGGCTGTATGATCCTCCAGCCTCCACCTCTCCCTCCTCTACAGGTGCTGAGACACAAAAACATACAACGCTGGTAAAACAGACATTTTTATGTCAGTCCCCAGTCAGAATAATACAACTAAATATTGCAACTCCTTACCTATACAAGGCAGTTTGTCACTATCAAAATACATCCGTGCTAACCCATCCTGAAACACAAACAACACGGTCACACCTGAAAACGGTCACTAGAGGGCAGAAAAACTCAGTATAAACACACTTGAGCTCACCCTGATTAGAAAAGACGTGTGGAAAATGTTTTCTACCGTCCGAGAAAACGAGTTGGGGTCAATGACAAACTCGTAATAGGATATCGGCGATGTTGCTGCGATAGAAGCAGAGACACGTGAGGAAATAATAGTGAAAAAGATAATGAGATGTTTGTGTCTGTGAAGTCGACGTTACACTCACGATCATCTTGGTAATAACTCTTCAGGTATCCCAGGATCCTCTCCACCTCTTTCTCTGTCGCTTCTTGATGGGAGTCTTCCATTTTCTTCAGCTGAGAGACATCAGGGACATAATGAAGTAAGTATGTGAGACATCAAAATCCTCTCAGACAGGACATGTTCTGAAAGACAACTGACTCAGTTTGTCAATTTTGAAACATTACACACTCACTCCGATGCATTTTATTGTTCTACTTGTTTTGAAAAAATTGCAAAATGGAGAGAAACACCACACAACTCTCCAATGGCTTTTTGTAAAAAAAAAAAAAAAAAATGCAGGAACCCCAACTTTTTTTTTTAATAATTATGATGGACAAAGTTTCTGGGGTCAGTGTGCGAACAATGACAAAACTCTTTCTGACAAAACAAAATTGACTCGCTGTGCAAAGGCCCCGAGGCTGCACCAAACAGTACAAAGCTTTATTTTTAACACTGAGATCAGAATTCATAAATCAGCTTTCAAATGCTGTGCAGATGGTTTTTTTTCTTCTTTTTCGCGTGTCTATTCATTTTGTTTAAAACCAATATTTCTGCACAGTTGCAAATAAAGATGAGGCGACAATAACATTAGGAATATTACACTATTTGTAGAATTAGATTACAGTGGTGGCTGCATAGGATTATCTCAAACTTGTATGAGCCAAACATTTTCAATAACTTCAGATGGTTAAGTGCAAAAGTCACATAAAAAAAAAGAAAAAGAAAAAAGAAGATCGAGATCGATTCAGTAATTTCCAAAATTCACTTTGTTTTTCTCTGATTACATATCCTGCTTTGGTCCTTATTTGTTGGTGTTTACCTGAGTAAACAGGGCAGTCTCGCAGCAATCTAACAGCAACATAAATTACATTTACTCACTAAACTCAATTGTTCAATTTAAAAAAGTCATTTAATCCGATGAATTATTCAAATTGAGGATTTACTGAGGGGGAGATGTTATTAAATATGACGACAGACATCTGAAGCCTAATTTGAAAACCTTCTTTGCAGACAGTCACTCGTAACTGTCTGCAAAGTCACATGCATGTAGAGAAGTGGAGTTTTCTCTGTGGGAACACATCAGTCGACTCTGCATCGTCTGAAGTTAGTTCAAAATGCAGCCACTCTTCTGCTAACTGAAAAAGGAGAATGGATCACATGACACCAGTATTGGCCTCCATCCACTGATTACTGTATCGGCATACTCCAGTTAGAGCACCGATGTCGACTCATCAGATGCTCCTGGACGTTCTCAGAAATAGGCACAAAACCAGCAACGACCGAGCCTTTGCATGGCTGCCCCTAAACTCCGAAAAAGCTAACCAATGCAAATATAAACTGCTCAAACAATAGAAACTTTTGAGTTGCAACTGAACACCCATCTTTTTTCATTTGCAACTTAAAATGATTGGATCTTTTGTTGCGCCTCGTCCTTTGTTGTGCAGTAATTTGCTTTATTATGTTTATTCTCTCTTATGTCCTATTGCCGTTTGCTTCTGTA
This sequence comes from Plectropomus leopardus, assembly GCF_026936395.1. Taxonomy (NCBI): domain Eukaryota; kingdom Metazoa; phylum Chordata; class Actinopteri; order Perciformes; family Serranidae; genus Plectropomus; species Plectropomus leopardus. Next base: position 22,706,700 of record NC_142188.1, read on the forward strand.
TTTATCTGTTTTGTATTTTATGACTGTCAAGCGCTTTGGTTCAACTGCGGTTGTTTTTCATTGTGCTCTATAAATAAAGTTTGACTTGACCCTCTTTAATATGGAAATATGGGTTAAGTTTAGGTACCTGAGTAGGCATTATCCTTTTGGCTTCTTTGCTCGGTGCCTTCCTTTGCCGCTCTATCCTTTGCTTTGGAGGTGGCGGCTCTGCATGGAAGGATCCCATCCTAATGCAGAACGACGGGAATGAAAAGGTCAAAGAGAGAAAATAGTGCTGAGGACAGAAACAAACCAAGCAAAATGCAAAAATGAACCTAAAAATAAGAATATGAATAATAAACCCGTTTAAACTCTGTGTAAATTTCCAATCTGCATTATTTACTTGTAGGTGCACTGTACATTTGTTTGATTACAATATGCTGTTTTGTCATCATAAGTGGTTGTTTGAATAAGCGGGTAAGTGTCCCGGCACTGAAGTCACCCCAGCTGACACATAACATCCTGATGCACTCACATGTAGTGGAAGGAGGGCGCCGTCCTGAAACAGCACTCTGCTCTCCTGGCCAATCTCTGCCAAGCGTCCTCGGGCAGGTAGCCATCTCCGTTCTGCTGCTCCTCCTCGCCGTCTTCTAGTCGGTTGAGTCCCATGAAAGTCAGCTGGCAGGAAAGAAGAGACATCTCCTCATGAGCGTATTCCCATTACACACATACTCAGATTTTCTACATCGTATATTGTTATAAGATTATCATGTTGCTTTCTATGTCCTATTTTCTTAATGTTTTTTCCCTCCTCTATCACATTTCTCTCCGTGTTTGACAGTAAAGCACTTTGTATTAATTGTGTTAAAGCTGTGACACTTCTCTGTAAATAAATGTGGCCACTTCAGGGTTTCAACAGCTTAGGGGAAGTTAAATTTAATACTTTAAGACTTTTTTAATGCCACCCGGAATTAAGTTTGAGGACAATTAATGAGTATACCGGCTGAAGACCATCTGTAAATGTTGTTAAACAATGCAGCGATTATGTTATCTTTTTGATGATAGTGTGTACACAATAAACTCACTCACAAGATGCTCAGCAAAAGCAGTGGGATCAAAAGTTGTGCCCTCGGAGAACAGTTGGCTGGCTTTCTCCTTTCCGAGGTCCGTGGCCACAACGAGGAGCTGAGCATCCAGAGCTGCTTCTCTCGCCTGCCGGACTGCCGGGGAACACAGTGAAAGTGAAGTGGCCAAAATATAGGACTGAGTGATGACGATGAGCCGTGATTCAGGTAATGTTGTCAAGATACTGGAATTTCTAACTTGGACACCATACCTTCAAAAAATATTGATAGTCAATTCTGTTTTCAATACTGCGGGGAAAAGTTAACATTGACATCATAAATGATATAGTGGCAACAATGACTTTTCTGTTCTTAATTAGCAGCAGAGAACAGCTGAATTACAGTGGTAAACATTAACACTTGAGCAGCCGGTACTGGCGTATCTATACTGCAGAAAATGAGTACTGACACCGTTTCAAATCAATATGTATTGGTGACGCAATATTTTTCACAAGATTTAGGTATGACTCTGGATACTACAATGTACCATTGCACTAAATTTAATTGAGCAATTTAAAAAAGGCAATTTTGAGTCACCAGTTAACGTGACCTGCATGTCTCTGGACTGTGGGATGAAACAGGAACACCGGGGGAAACACGGGGAGAACATGCAACCTCTTGTACAGCAATGTACACAAGTCTGAGGCCACCTTGAAATTTTGTTATTCTAACAAGGTTATAATAATCATCCATATTTATTTCTCAGTAGTGTCTTTACTAAAATACAACCAGCACATACAGGAAATATGTATACAGTATTACAAACGCAAATATTTCAAAATAAAACTACTTCAAAAGGCTAAATTTGAAAGTGATCTCCCTTTCCACTCAGCATGTACTGATCTCTCTTGGCCAGACAATGTGAGATTTACAATACTAATCATCTGGTGTATTGTGACACGTCCAAAGCTCAATATTCATTGTTTGAGCTACTTTTTTGTTATGGTTGTACAGTTCCATGTTTCACACTAAATACTGACTTCATTTTTTGTTCTGACTTTTTGGGTGTTTTAAATCACTGTACATGTTATCTGTATTCTTTGATTGTATCTTAATAAAGAGACTGAGGGATTTTTAAAAATATTTCCTCACTAAACACTTAAATGCAGCTTTATTGATAAGAATATGAGATATTACATAAGTAAATAAATAAATGAATTAATTAACAGCCTTTTAGAATCCCCTTTGAAAAAATGGTTGCCATTAATTTAGCTCGAAGCCAAATATAACTTATAATTTTACATTTTAAGTAAAACCCTTTCCTACAAGCAAAACACACACACACACATAACAAAATCAACAAATCTATGGTGGCCTATGACTTTTGCACAGTACTGTAATATTTATGTCAGTGCAGGTGCTGACATAAAGAAATCTCTCTTAATAAAGAAAATATGTATTGTGTTATGTAGTGCAGCACTGTAGCTGGCCTCCATGCTGTTAATGTAAATGAGTGCAAACATCACACCTACCATCTTTAAAAAGTTTGTTTGCCTCTTCCAAAACTTCTGTGAGCTTGTTGTTGGAGGGACTCAGCATATCTTCCCTATTCTCTGGAGGAAAAAGACAAAAGGATGACATACAATGACATACATTATACATTTACAGGCAATGCCGTTCTCTATATGCTCAAGCAAACAGTTTGCTTCGCAAGTTTGGTGCATGTACAGATGGAGTGAAGGTGGCTTTGTTCAGAGCACACCGCACTCCTCTCTATACTTCCCACTTGTGGTCTAATTACAGCAAAGCAAGCCTGCGTAAAATTCAGGTAGCTTACAATGATGCTTTGAGACTTCTGCTGAGGAGACCACGTTGGTGTAGCGCCAGCGAGATGTTCGTGTCTGCAGGTCTTAATACACTGCAAGCCTTGTTGAGAAATTTGATGTATAAATTTATAGGTCGGCTGAACAACTCAGAGAACTGTATAATCATGGCTTTGACAAGCATCAAATTGAGCACTACACGCTATATGTCCAGGATATGGAAGCATTGGTATAGTAGTCTCCTCTGTGGTCATTGACTTTTTTAATTGTTTTTTAAGTGATCTGTACATATTGTATTGGGGATTTTTTTAAATTTTTTTTATTAAGTGATCTTATTGCATTGTGAATATGATGTGTATGGTACTTCTATGTGTCTTTTATATCTTTTGTATGTATTGTCTTCCTCTTATCTGGACCATTGAGTCTGTAATAAAGTTTATTATTATTATTATTATTATTATACATCAAACAGGTACAATAAACAATAAACAACAACAACTAAAGCCGTCACCATGCTGTCACTTACGCTGCACTGAGTTGATGAGGTCTCTGTACTTGCTCCGTATCTCTCTCCGGAGTCCCGGGTCATTGTCGTCGTCCTGCAGGTCTGCTGCGCCGAAGCCACCGTCGTCCCCGTCTCCCTGGTGCTGGTCTCCTCTCCGGCGGCCGGCGGTGCCGTTGTGCCGGGGAGCCTCCTCCTCGCCGCCTGCGGCTCTCCTCATAATCACTCAGTTAGTGCACGAGCTGCATGTTGCGAGAGGGAACCACGTTGATGCAAAACAACAGCAATATAAACAAATCGTGTTTCTGTTTGAGAGTGTTATAGCTAATCCATTACCTTATCATCAATTCTTGATATTAGATAATTAAAACAACCCGAGGCTGGATGCAGCTGTTGAGTTCTTTAACGTTATTTCGCGACGTTAAAAAATTAGCCAAAGACGTTATGAAAGTCAAGATAAAAATCCCTCACTGAAGCTAATGTACAAGGTAGTCCTAATGCAAAACGCTGCTAGCATCAGATTAAATACAATCAACACAAAGCGGTGAATTCAATGTATTGGATAACCGGTGTCGTGTTGCAGGCGTGCTAAATGACAACTACACATTACCGACGTTAGCTACAGCACAGCGACATAAGTACTTTATGCTAGCATTACATTATTACATTATATCTCAACGAACCACAGCCGTGGCGTTAGTGCAAATATGCTTATACAAAGTTTAAAAACACACTAAAGCAGCTAAAATACACGTAAATATCCCAAACTCTGATCAGCTATCAGACAAACCAGAAGCAGGCTGCTGCCGGGCGGATCAGTGTCTGGCGGTTCACTCAAACACGGAAGTACTGAACAATTAACCATCTCGTTTCCGTTCGTTTCAGGCAAACCTTAGCTGATGCTAACTAGCTAAATCAGCTGGGTTAGCAACGGAGCTGAACTTTTATACTGTTTTCTCACTTACCACTGCAATCGTCATGCTAAAAGTGAAATCATAACTGAAATACGCTAACTGTTGAACTAGATCGATCCATATTGATTTAGATAACTTTAATATCGCTACCTGCGTGCGGCAGACCGCGCCAGGAGCATTCCAGCACTGTTGACGACGGCGAAGTCAGTTTCGTATTGGTACTTTCTTGACTAAGAGAGACGGAAACTCGGAATTAAATCTAGAATATTACTAATGTAATTCAATTTTTAAAAAGTAACTCCTGCCTCACAAAATAAATGAAACAATGAAAATGTACATATAAATCACAATTATTACTTTTTTAAAATCTTAAATTAAACTCTCAAATGCAAAAGCATATTGAAACAACAAATAACACTTGAATGGTAAACGTAATTATGTTGCCAAATTTCAAGACTCAAGACATTTCAGATTAAGAACAACAATGCTAAATCTGAAATGTGTTTGTAAACAGCAATGTCACTGGGGATGTGTGTGTGGAAACATAAATAGGCCTAAGGATTAACATTTATTCTTTACTTTCAAGATTAAAAAAAACATTTGATGTTATCAGATTCCTAACCTCTAAACATATTCTACTAATGCATGTAAAAAGTCATTGCTTAAAAAGGCTTAAAACATTGACATTTTTCCTTTTTTATTAGGTGGTGGAGGCTTCAAATAAGCCTACTCCGTTTTCTCCCTCTCCCTGCACTGTGCATTATTTATTATGTTTGTCATGTCGTGTATTTTAAATTGTTCAAAAATGAAAACATCAATTACAGCCTAACTGATCTTGACGAGTAGTCTGCCATACAAAACTGACACATTAATAACATCAATGAGTAGAGATGACACTGTTTTGACTTACAAATACATTAAATTACAATTACACAAGATCCAAAATCAACACATGCAACATATTTTTATTTGATTTGATTTTTTGAAGCAAGCTTGCCGAGGTATCCAATCAAATTTTTCGTCAAAATTCCCTATTTAAAATCGTCTGACGGATATGAAACTGACTTCGTCAGTGAAGAGCTCCAGCAGTGAACAAACGTCAGCAGTGAGATGGTCATCCCGCGATAACTCACCGGCAGATGGCGCGCTAATATTGTACGTAGCTATTTAACGCGAGAGTCGCCCTTCTATAAACTTATTGTCCCTGTTGTCAAAGTAACCAGAAGAGTCATCAGCTGACTGACACAACCAGCTGACTGCTGTTTATGGTTTCTTTACAAAGGGACAAGTGGTTAGTGTTGTTCTTTTTTTGATATTATTACTGTGTTATTTTTACTAAAATCATTTACGTCATAACGTTTGGTATATATAGTATAGAGTATTTTAGCTTAAAATCATTGTATAAAAACTGTTGTTTCCTTTTTAAGGGACTGTTCGTTACTTATAAAAAGAAGAGGGTGTGGTGCAAAACGGCGAAGGTAGTTCATTTTTTTTTTTTTTTTTTTTTTAAGCACTGGAAAGGGAATTATGTTTTTTTTTTATTTGGTAGGGACATTCAGGGGAGGGACATTCAACTTTAAATTATTGTGTTTTGTATTTATTTAAAACATCCTCAGATCCCAAAAATGTGTTTTACCTGTTACACCTGTTAAAATGTTAAATTATAAGTTATATTTGGCTTCAAACAAAAACAAGGGATAACCATTTTCCGGATTCTAAAAGGCTTTCATTTATTTATTTATTTGTTTGTTTATGTATTTATCATTTATCATTTGAGGCACTGCTGGTTATTTACAAGATTTGGCTTCAAGCAAAACATGTTTTCTAAAAGGCTGTTATTTATTTATTATTTTTATTGTACTTTATTTATCATTTAATATCTCATATTTGTATAAATAAAGCTATATTTAATTATTGAGAGGAAACGTTTAAAGCCTGTATCTCTCTGCCTGTTATTTATCACAGCTGAGACGCAGTGAGCGCCGCTTGTGTGGAAGGACGCAGCTAATCCCTCCGTGACCTCTCCGCGCTGCAGAGTCCCGTCTGCACCGGATGAGCCCGCAGGCACATTTTAAACACCGGACATTAGCATCCAGGTACTTTAACGTTTGTGTGAATCATGGGGGAGCTGAGGTCCGCCGCTCCGGGGCCTCGTCTGGACCTGAACAACTTCGACTCGGCGGACGCGGAGAGGAGTCGGTACGTGCTTACGAGCCCGCGCTCTCTGGAGTCGTGCGCGCGTCTCGGCATCAAACCTGTTGAACTTCTGATCAAATCGCTAAACGACTTGATTGCTGAGCGGCGTGATTTGCCCTTTGATTCGATGAGAGTCGTGCATGAATCCTACGAGAAAGAGAGACTGAAGCTTTTACAAATGTGCCGAGAGGAGAGGGAGAGGATTATCCAGGCGGCCGGGGACAGGTGGCCGGCCGGTGATAAGGTGTCAGGCCTGGAAGCGGTGCCTGAAACTAAACTCAAGGATCACTCAAGGGACAGGAGACTGAAAACAAGGACCATCCCCTATGCAGATCTGTGCTCTAAGGGGAAATCAGTAAGCACGTGCTCTAACAGAGAGCCGGACAGCAGCACAGTGTGCAGCTTCAGCCTGGGAGACCTCAGACACACCCCGGCTACTGAGCTGCTGCTGGACAGGCTCACCAATGACATCAACAAGGAGATGTGTGTCAAGGTGTCAGAGAGAGACCGCAAGATAGCAGCACTCATGCTAGTGAAGCACCAGGAGGAGCAGGCTCTCCTCAAGCTCAGTTACCAGGAGGAACAGCAGCGTAAGGAGGCCCGCAGACTGGAGGAGGCCCAGCGAGCTCAGGATGAGAAAAACAGGAGGAAGAAACTGAAGCAGAGCATGCAACGCTGGCATGAGGAGCTGGAGGCCCGCAAAAGGCTGAGGGAGCAACGGGCCAAAGAGAAAGCGGTCCAACTTGAGATGGAGGTGCTGCTGCAGGAGGACCGCAGGAAGAGGCTGATTGAGGAGGTGGATGGACAACGCAGAGAGAAGATAAAGGCTGCACAGAAGGAGGCAGGGGGGCGCAAACGCTACCAGGAGAAGCTGCTGAGAGAGAAGGAGGAGGTGGAGGAAAGGGAGCGAGAGAAGGAGAGGCAGGTGGCAGAGGAGAAGGAGCAGAGGGCCAGGAGGAGCAGAGTGTTGCAGGAGAAGAAAGAGAGGCAGAGGCTGCAGGAGGAGAACCGCAGGGAGCTGCTAAGACACATCCTGCTGAAACAGCAGGTAGAGCAGCGGGCGGAGGAGGTCGAAGCACAGATGAGGAGCACACTTGAGAAGAAGCTGCTGCACTCCTGTAAGAAACGGGTCCAGGTTGTGGAGGCGAGGCTGATGGAGATGCAGGAGCGGGCGGCCCGGGAGGAGGCTCAGATGAGGAGAGCGCGGCAGAGGGCCGAGCTGCAGAGCAACCAGCAGCTGACACAAAAACAGATCCTGGTGGAGCTGAGCAGGAGGCGCACAGAGAGAGCCACTGAGCACGCCTCCGCCCAGCAGAGGAGCAGAGCTCTGCAGACACAGCAGCACAACAAACACAGGCAGCTCTGCCACCAGAGGCTGAGGGAGAGGATACAGAGAGAGGAGGAGGCCGCGAGGAGGGTCAGAGAGAGCCGCATCTTCATGAAGGAGTGGAGGAGGGAGAGGCTGCGGAGACAGAGGGAGCAGATGCAGGAGGAGGCGCACAGGCTGGCTCGGGCCTCCTTTCACATGAGGGAGAGAGTGAGACAGCAGACACACAGACGAACTTTTGATCAGATGGCTCTGGAGGCTCAGCTGAATGCCCCCATGAGCCGCCTCAAACTGTGAAAGAAACCAAAAACTCCCATCCTGACTCCAGAAACACATCAGCACCTCCTCTCATAAGAACAGAGGCAGAATGCTGCCATGCCAGAAAAAAGAAACCGGCATGTAGTCCTAACAAGAAAAGTTCATTGTTAAAATAAAAACATTTTCATTTTCAAGCAGGATATCTTCCTGTTCTATCAGGATATTTTCTTGTTTTAACAAGAACATTTTCATTTTCAAACAAGAAATCTGCTTCTTGTAACAGGATATTTTCATTTTCTACCGAGAAACTTTTCTTGATTTAACAAGATATTTTCATGTTAGTTTTAACAAAAATGTATGACATGATAATCACTTATCACGTCATGTCGTGATAACACATTGTTATAACGTAAAAACTCATGTTTAAATGAGGAAACAGTGTTGGAGATCGGCTAAAATGGGGAGTATGACTCATCTACAGGACTTGATTAAGTTCTGCTTCATTTTTACTGTTATATAGCACAGTGGATGATATACGCAGACATATCACAATTTCATCCACCGAGCTCAATTACAGCGAAAATATTGACATGTTTCAGCCAAAGAATAAAGCACAACTTAATCAAGTCCTGTAGAGGAGTTATATTCCTCATTTTAGCTGATCTCCAACACTGCAACAGTGTTATCATGTTATACGTGTTAAGTTTCTTGTTAAATCAAGAAAATATCTTGTTAGAGTTTAAAAAAAAACATCTTTTAATAATGTGATAAGTTTCTTGTTAGAACCAGAGCCATTACTTGTTACAACAAAAGTAAATTTTTCAGGCATGGCAGCAATACGCTGGCATACATGGGCTTAAGCATTAAAGGACACACTCATCCAGAGCTGCTTACATTAGAATCAGTATTAAAATAAATGAATTCAGAGAAAACTCTGCAATCTAGAAATGTAATGAGGACATGCCATACGTGTGTGTGTGAGTGTGTTATAACCGCGGTGCCACTGCGGGATCCCTGGATCACCCCACGGATCATCATCGTGTTAGAGCTTTGCTTTTAGTGATGTCATGTCTCCTAAGTCACAGTTTCTTTTTGATATGATGCCAAAGTGCCAGCGTCCCTGAGATTGTGCCATATGTTTTCAATATTATACGTTTATAATGACAACTGAAGGAACAGTGTGATTGGATATGGGGGGTATTTAGTGGCAGTGAGGATTGCAGATTGCAACATGTTGAAACTGTTCCCATTTAGGATCCATTTAATGCTGGTTGTTTAGGGGGTTTTTATTGGGAGCTGTATTAATGGCAGAGGTCTCTTCTTCTCCAAAACAAATGCGCCAGGTGATTAAAATCAGTAAAAAAACCACTTTAAAAAAAAGCAGTTTCATGTTGTTTTTTAAAAAAGCATTTTTCCAGTGCTCTTTGTTGGACCCCTTGAGGGCTACTGACCCTGATGTTTGGCCCCAAATGCTTTATTTGATAACCAGCTTCCATATTTAGTAACGAAAAACATCTCTGCTATTTGAGCCAAAGCACAGAATTGTTTAGCTTAACTTATAAACCAGTGAAGGCCGCAGACCTGAGAGTAGAGGGTTAAAGCGTGGCTCGTAGCCACTGGGGTTTTTGAAGGTTGACATCAGTGTTTTGTATTTGATATGAGCAGCTATTAGCAGCCTGTGGAGTGCAGATAAGAGAGGAGTTATGGGGGAATTTGGGGAGGTTGAAGATGAGACAGGCTGCAGCGCTGCGGGTGAGCTGAGGTCGTAACACTGTTTAATGCTTACCAGCATTGTGTTTGTTTTTTTCCTCTTTTCTCATCCTCTTATGGCCATCAGTGTCTTACCATATCACCATGTCTTATTATATGGATTTTCTTTACATTTTCTTTGTATAAATTAGGGTAGATTGAGAAAATTAGATTACAATATTGAGGCAAAACTGGAGTCCATGGACTCAAGTAAATGTATGATATGAACACAGATGCTTTGACTGATCTGGTATCTGATTTTAAAATGTTATTTCACTTCCGGACCATAAGAAATGTGTGCGCATTTATCACTTTGTAGTGTTCAAATGTTTTATTAAACCATATCAAATACATCACAATTCAAAGTGTATAATGCCTTGATATTTAAAGCTTGTTTCCTTATGTATATTTAAGAGACTGGTGTGGTTCTCTAGTTCACCTCTGCAATGAAAAAAAATGTTTTGTGAGGAAGCTAAAATGTGCAAGTCATGAAGCAGTCCTAGACACCATAAAACATGAGCTGACATGTTTTTATCCCATGCTGATTTCTGCATATCGGTGTGATAAAGAAGGAACCGAAAGAGAGATAGCCTTGACCCTTAAAGTGACAGACACACAGTAAATTCAGCAAATTATTTGTAGTTGGAAATAAACCTCTTAATAACCTCAGTTGTACAAAGCCTACTGTCAGCCACTTGTTTCTGTGACTCTTTTATTATTAAGAGCTTATTATTATTAAGGGTTTACTTCTACAAATTGCTGCTGGTGTTCGACCTCATATAGAAGAGGCTTTGGCAGTCGTGCTGATAAAAACTCAGCTTAAAAACTTCCATATGAAACTAATTCACATCCTAAGACTTGGTCATTTGTACCATTGCACACTGATAGACTGAAAGTCTGGTTCTATTTTCAAACTCTGGACTATACAACAAAAAACAGGACATTATTTTAAAAAGTGCATCCTAGATCTCTTACAGTATCAGATTATTTGGTTGTTCCTGTAAATCTATCCAGTTACTAGGATTTCACCACTGAACTTGCCATTTCCTTAACCTGACATGATGAAAGCGCCTCGAGAAGGCTTATTGAATTCAGACTTGGCAACTTATAGCTCTTTTTGTCAGTCTTGGAATAGAAACTCAGTCCACTGAGGACAATATGTTACCTATCTGATTCTTCACACCCACTGGAGAGCTCTTTTGAAACGCAAACAATAGCTGGACCCAAAAACCAGTTTCACAGACTAAAACACGCCGAGGTAAACTCTAATCCACAGCACATTTTGTTTACTCCATCAGACGCCATACAGGAAGTCAACGCAGCACAGTATCTTTGGGAGGTGTTTTCCTTTCAGGCGTGGTGATCTTTGCACTACACTTATCTGGCCGGATGTCTCTCTCTCAGTCGTCCCTCAGCCCCAGAGCCAGCACCATCGGGAGCCCGACCCCGAGGATCAGAGTGAGGCTCTCCAGGAGCCCCAGATGTCGCTGATGGTGGGCCTCGGCTCCGGTGTGCTGCTGGGGGTCAGAGGGGGGCTGGCTCGACCTGCTGCTGCTGATCTCGGGGAGAACGTGCACCGTGGCCACATAGAGGAAAGTCCCGGCTGAGAAGAGCATCCCCACACCTGTCGCACTGAGCTGGTTCTGAGATGAGCTGCCAGACTGTGGACACAAACACGCCAAATCAGACAATACCCGACCTCTGAAACACAGCACGCACATTATGGCTGATGTGTGCTTTCTTACTGCGTATATTATGAAGTAGGTGGCGATGGCGAGTATCGGCGCTGCAGCTGAAAAGGCCAGTAAGTGTCCCTGAATGTACTTTTTTTCAAGGCCTGCATGCATCAGAAAGGAGACCAAACCAAAAGCTGCAGGTGCCTAGGAGACAAGACAGCTGGTCAGGTCGTTTTATCGTTTCTCTTACAGATTGCATGCAGTTGGTAATACTATATCGACTATGGGAACAGTGTTTAAGATTCAGGCAGATTCAGTGGCATCTAGCATTGAGGATTGCAGATTGCAACCAGCTGAAATTGCTCCTGGTTAAAATTCCTTCAGCATTCATTGTTCAGGAGATTTTCAACCAGAGCCTTCAGAGATCTCCCTCTTTGCAAAACAGACCGTGTGATTAAAACTGCTAAAACCACTACATGAAGCAGTTTCTTGCAACAAATCCATGTTTATCCTATGCAGTTTGGTGTACTAGCCTAGCACCTGCTAATGTGTGCTCACCTTATTTCTTTTTTTCCAGGTGCCGAATTATCCGAAGAGGTCTCTTACTCTTCAAAACAAATAAACCGGATCATTGAAACCCTTAAAATGGAGAATAAATTTGTTCTTTGCTTCAATTCAATGTTTCTCCCATGCTGTATGGCATGTCAGAGAGGGTTAGACTAACACCTGCTAATGTGTGCTCATCTTTTTTCCTGATAACTTCAGATCTGGATGCTCAGGAGGTTTTTACTGGGACCCGAAATTGTCCCCAGAGGTCTCTTCCTCTCAAAAACAAACTAATTTGATGATTTAAACCACTAAAAAGACTGAATAAAGGAGGTTTCAGGAAAACAAAACAAAATGCCATCCCCCTAAATACTACACACTGGACCTTTAACTGAGATGTTCTCTCAGGGAAACTCACCTTGTGTAGAATCACAGCTAAAAATACTATAACTTGCACTGTCACTTGACCCGTGGCCACAGCTGCACCCACAGCGAATCCATCAGCTATATGCAAACAAAAATCTTGTTAACAGTCACAACAATCTACACATCACGTAGATGAGTCTGGTGGTTTTATGTGTCTGTTTTTGTCATGCAAAGTGTCCAACAATAAAGGACAATAAAGTTGAAGCTTGAGCCTCCAGGCTGTGCTATAGACACAGAAAAATTAGGTCATTTAACACATAAAAGGCTCAAACAGTGAAGCAATCACATGCTGAGTCACATGTGGAAACTCCAGTGCTCTGTGGCCCAGAATTCCTTGAAACATCTTGTGTACCTTAAACAAACACAAGCTAGTAGAAACAGTGTGTGCTGCATACATACCTGCAGCATGAATAACCAGTCCCAGAGTGGCCGTGATGCCGACACTGTTAGGCAAACGAGTGGTCTGGTCTGAAATGAGACATTGAACATGTTGTGGTGATAAGTATGAAGATATGACGACATTCTGCAAAATGAAGCTGGTGCGAGAGTTCTGTTAACTTGCCACGCATGGAGAGGTAACTTCCAATCTGATCCACTACAAACATTAAGGTGAACCCCAAAGTTAAAGCCACCCCAATGATGAACCGAGGCGGAGGGCCTATCTCTGGTGAGGTTGCATTTTCATTTTTTTCACTGGCATTCAGATCGGATGGCACATCCGAGGAGGAGGACGCTGCAGAGGAGAGATGAAGAGCTTTTGATCAAATCCACATCAAAAACAACAAGGCAGAGCAGCACACATTTGCTGCTTTCATCCCCGTGCGCTTCATCAAACAATCAGGCGTACATTCAGCGGGCGAGGATGGCGTGGATTGTGCGTGATGGCAGTTGGCAAGACAAACAAGGACAAAGGGTTGGAAGGAGGTGTCATAATAGACTGTAAGTTTCATGTTTGTCGGCCCTGCTCACCTCTCCATGACTCCTCCAGTAAGCCCACTCCCTCAGGGATGGTGATCGCCAGTGCTGTCCCACACAGGAGTCCCGCTCCCAGGATGGAGACAAACTGGAGGCTTTTCTGGGGATCAGTGCATGATTTCAGCTGATCTCAATGGATTTCTTCCCCAGATCATGTGACAGGCAAAACAGCTGCTGCAAGTTCTCCGATTTTCATGATTATAAGAAATGCTACTCATTATTATATATTATTATTAATGTTGTGCATATCATTTATTGTATCGTGCCCATTTAACCATAAGTGTCAATAAGTGACAACTTACATTTTTTTTTTTTTTTTGATTTATTTAATTTTGCATACTGTGCACCATGGGGAGTTTGCAATATCGTTGTGTGCTTGTTCATATCATGATAAAGGTTCATGAGACATTTGCAAGCTTTTTTAAAAGGGACCACATGTAAAAAAAAACATACATTTCAATGGTTAAAATTCACAACAGCGTGGGAATGTAGATTGGATTTATATGTGTTCCCCTTTTTCTTTCGTTGTTTTCTTTTTATAAAGTACTTCTATTTTTTATTTGTGTCATATTTTTACATTATTTCATCTAGTTGTTTTTCATGAGTCATTTGATTTGCTGACCGCAGGTGACAATAAAATATTAGTGAAAAACACTCATCAATCAACATGATATAAAGGCATAAATCCTCATAATGCAGTCACGTGGATGGGGTCATATATAGAAACAAACATTACTCTCTTGTGACTAATTTGAGGACTGTTTGGACATTTTTCAGGACTTCACTAGGGAGTTTAAATAGGCTAAACAAAAGCAAACAAACACTTACCTCAGAGAGTCTGAACAACAGTGGGATGAAGCCAAGTAGAAAACAACCTACAAACATCGCAACCGATAAAAAAGTGATAGTCAACCCGCCGTCCATGACGACGACTTCTCCTTTCCACAAGTGCTGACTCAGTTTGCTACATTTTAGATACTTCCGGAAGCTTACACTTTATTCTCACTGTGTCGCCGGACTTCAGTTGTTGCATTATTGAAGACATTAGTGTCATTCTGCTGTTCCACGTCGCACCTCGGTCTCCCCTTTGCACCACTGCAGCGCCTCCCTCTGAGCAGCACCCAGAGGCGGACAGTGAGAACTGCACCTCCCGCCCCCACAGCCTCCGCTCCTCCAATCACCTGCCTCCGCCCCCCCCCCAACTAAATACGGCCCTAACTACGCATATGTCTTTTCTGATAACATGTTTCACGTTACAACCTACGATTGAGTTTACGCGAGTGTTTCCCAAAGAAGAGAGGTAGCATGATAAAGATAGTTAACCCTTTAAAACCTGAGCAACTTGGCATTATTTCTTCCAAACACATGACTGCCAACCTAAGAAGATATGAAAAAAATAAGTGAAAAAAAAAAAAAAAAGTTACAAGAAAATTTCCAGAAAATAAGCAACAACAGAATATATATATATATATATATATATATATATATATATATTCCTCTGTAAAATAATTTTAAGTAGGGATTTGGAACACAAATATTGCTTGAAGAAGTCACAAGCAAAATTAAGCTCTTTCAGATTGCTTACATTAACCACCATAAACTACTGATTGTACTGCACCAGTATGTAGCAGCAATGTATTAAATTAGACATTCTATTGCTTAATTGTTTGTTTTATGTGAGGGTAAAATGCATTTTCGATTTAAGTGACTGTACCAGGGGATAGTTCAAAAATAAACTTTCAACAAATTTGATTAAATACAGATTTATTGTTCAAAGAGGGAGAAGTACAGATATACACAGTATATATCTGTTGTACAGATGGCCCTTTGGAAAGAATTAGAAAATGAAATGGTCAAATGCTGAGATCTGCTATTGTTACTCTTGCTACCTAGAAAAATGTAAAACTATAAAAAGGCAAAGCACACAAAAACACATTCTAATTGTGCACAGTTATGAGACGCAGAGACATTTTCCTACCCATTCTGAATACATTTTAGAAACAAACTGAGAACTTCTATTAGAAAGTGCTTGGCTGTTTGCAAAAAAAGCCCATTTATTTTAATTGAGTCCCACTGTCTACACAGACCTTATAAAGATAAACTATCATTACCACAAGGATCCTAGACTTGGAATGAGCAAAAGAGTACAGGAAAAACTTGATAACCATCAGACTGACAAACAGATCTGTTGTCAAATGAAATGCCATGACATGGGACTGGACACAAGTTGTTATAGTATAAAACTTAAAATTCATGGTTAGCTGGTGAACCGTCCTTTTGAAGCTGTGTAAACACAGCAATCACACAAGTACTTTAGCCACCAAAAGTTGGGGAATTAACCTACATTCAGCATTTATACATTGGAGTTATTAGACAAGATGAGATTTTAGGCATCTCCTTCAGAGTTGGACAGTATATTAGTATAGTGTTATTTTGACAGGACACATTCAGAGACTTCAAGATATCTCAGAGGTATAAAAATGAAGAGGTATAAAAAAATAAAATCACCTTATCATGACTAGAAGAGCACCAGACTCTATGGTGTTGAACGATTCTCTCTAGTACCATAATAGTATGCCCATATGTGGTACCGCTATACCCATGGACAATTTATGGAAACAGTGTAGGCTCACCATTGTCGTCATTACACCCACAGGGGGCGCACTTCTCTCCGTCAATCATATAAGTGAAAGTAAGATTAGTGCACATTTCCCACAATGGTTCTCTGAGCAGCTGATAATACATTTTTCATGTTATGTTATTCCATTAACAATAAATGGTCCATAGTGGCAGGCTGTTAGTGGAACTTTGTCTGCAGCTCTTTGCCTTGCTTTACCAACAATCGTCTTTACGTTTAAAGGGCAGCTCATAGTGTCGTCTGACTAAGAAAGAAGCCTTATAAATCCTGAGTAAGGTCTTAACTGTGAGGGCACTTTGTTTCACATCAAGAACTTGACTTGATGTTTGTATTGTTGAAATATGTATGATACCTGAAAAGAAGTGGATTCATATGGCCGTCGCAAATTAGGAACAAACATTAAATCAGCGTGTTTGACAATCAAGAGTGGGGTTGTGGGGGGGGAGGTTTATTTGATAACAATTTGAGAAGCAACATAATGAAGAGGCCTATATTTTCCATTTTGCTTTTGGTTGGAAGGCGTAGTTGTATTCAATAGCATAAAGTTGAGGTTCAAAAATGAGTGACTTTAAATAGATGTGCACCTCATTTACTAGTGTAACTCTCTCAAGTGGCCTGGCGTAAGAGCTGATATGTTATCACCGAAATTGCACAATTTGAGCTAAACAATCTACAACTCAGCATTGAGTAGTTGCAAATGGTAAAGTGTAACAATGCTTAGTGACCACTGGAACAATATGCTACTTAGATGACAAACACTGACGCTGACCTGGCAGAAGACTGAGTAATAAGATATAGATTAGCTTATTTGTAAGTTTTTCAGTAGCCACCTACACTGAATTTGAAAATCTCTACTTAAAGAGGTAAACATATGGACAAAAAAGATACGAGGAAAAACAACAGATAAAGAGAACCAGTCACACTGAGTATCATATGAAGCTGACCCAGAAAAAAAACCAAACAAAAGGCCTTTCTCTCCATCTGCTGAGCAACACAACAGGATCAGCAGGCTCCTGGCCTCCTGTCCTCCTGCAGCAGCTGTGCAAGGAATTCCCCCTGCTGGGGATAGCATCAGTAGCAGCAGT
Source organism: Plectropomus leopardus (assembly GCF_026936395.1). Taxonomy (NCBI): domain Eukaryota; kingdom Metazoa; phylum Chordata; class Actinopteri; order Perciformes; family Serranidae; genus Plectropomus; species Plectropomus leopardus. Next base: position 22,723,858 of record NC_142188.1, read on the forward strand.
CCAACAGCAGTCCCAACACAGGCTCAGAGACTCAACGCCAAAAAGATCCACCATCCGTGTAGTGTGCCATGATACGAACTATCTTCTTCCACAGTTTAGGGATGTATCAAGCTTGATAGCATTTAAAATCCAAAATAAATATCATGTCGAAAAAGGCTATTTTACAAATCCAGAGTTTTATAGCTGTATTGCATCAGGAGTGTTAGTAGCAATGATTTTTTTTTCATCTTTGTTTTTTTTTTTTAAAGGCTTTTATGGATTTGGAAGAACTATTTTGTGACCATCACGTCTGCACAGACCGAGCTGTCTGGTGGGGTGGAAAACTCTCGTCCTTTATCACACCAGCTGCTTATTCAGGGAAAGCATTTAGTGCAGACAATTAAAGATACAAAGGATGTAGGACAATCAGTCCATCCTTTGGACTTGAAGGCATGCTGTACTACAGTACCTTAGCGAAACTTGAGCTTATAGGACAGATCCTCTCTTTCAAGTGCAATAACGTTAAGGAAATACGGACAGAATAACACTCCCCTTACAAAACAAGGCAAACTATTCTTCATTTGTGCATTTAGTGTCTTTCTTTCATGAGCCCATGTGCAGTGTATTGGGGGTTTGCCTCTGCTATATTAGGGCAGAAGGATGACGCTGCCCGTGCTTTCTCAGAGTAGATTCCCTCTGCACAGATAGAAAATGTGGTTTGTTGAGACCCAGGGAAGGAAACGCAAGAATCCTTGAGCGACAATCCATTAAATCCTTAGTAGACAGTGTGCTTATGTTAGTGTAAAGTCCCTCGATGGAGGTTGAGATGCTTTGGAGAACTGTTGGTTCAGTTCCTAGTTTAATTCACATATTCAGTGCACTCCTTAAGTTAAACTTAGGGGATTTTTTTTCTGTTCAGGATCAGTGCCGCACTTCATTATCAATGAGGCTGTCCTCACCAGACTGGAAGTCCTCATTCAGGCCATTTTCGACATTGATTATTTCCTCGTCCTGCGAGGACCCCTGGCCGTCGTCCTCACCGCTGCCTGAACCAGCCTCCTCTGAATTTCGGTCTTGAAGTACCAGTGCAATGTACATTTGCTGTAGGGGAAAAAAGACACAACATCAAAGTCTGATATTTTATGTGTCAGGATAAGTTCTCCGCACAATAAAATCTTGACTCTATGGACATCTCTTTCCACCGTTTGATCTTGAGGCTCATACCGTTATAAAATAAAAATGATTGAATACGTACTCCTGCCTTGTTGGCGGCAGACATGCACACTGGACGCCCATTCTCCAACCCATCCACATCCTGGAAGTCAATCTAGGACCGAAAACAGGCATTTAACATGAGCATCTGAAACTGATGCTTGTCTGTAATACTGGTAAATTTAGGAAGCATAATGTGCACACGATGGTGACTATCTTGTTACCTTGTAGTTGTGAGCACTGAGATATTTAAAGTGTCCGAAGCAGACATGAGAGAGGCAGATAATGATTGTGATGATCAAAACTATGAATGTGAACATGGATGTTGCAGCTGAAAACCCTGGGGAAAGAAAAAGGAGGGACACTTAACAGGTACAAGTGTCAGACACACTGGAAATAAATTTGGCCGTGTGTCGGGACATGAGTGGCCAGTAGGTGGAGTCCTTGTCTTACCCGAGCGAACAGTGGAGAAGAACAGAAGCCAAAAGAGACAGAGAATAGGAGCAGCCACCACTTGGTTGACCGCTCCAGAATGGATCTTTTTGTCCAGTTTGGAGGGCAGATAGGCGTAGTACATGTTGTACCTGTCTGCTAGATGTTTCAGAAGCATGTACATCAGCCCTGCACAGAGAAGGGAGACAAAACCATTAGTGGAACTAATCCAATTAGGCCTGCTGATAAGCTCCTGTATAGAGAGCAGATCCACTGAATGCTCCCTGCCTACAGCACGTTCCTCCTGCAGTAATGTAATAAGCACACGACCTGATGTGAAACAGCAGTAACAGCAGCAGGTGGGGGTGATAAACGGCAGAACTCACCGAAAGGTACGATGATCGGGCAGGTGATGCTGTAGGTCATAACGACAGTGAAGACACACATCATCCAGGCATAAGCCGCCCCAAACTGGAACTCATAGGCCTGGTGCTATAAAGACACAATGATGGGATATTAAAGAAATTCGAAACATCCTAACTTTAATATCTACATAACGTGAAGCTGAAAGGCAAAAAATATATTTACAGCCTAAAATCATTGCAGAGATTTTTTAAGACAAAGTCTTGGCGAGGAAACTTACCATGGCATTTTGCAGGGCAGAAAACCTACAACTACAAGAACACACTGCGCCGCACTGGAGCGATAAACACTCCTGTTTGTGGGTTACATAATGCACACTCTTTCGTTTGACACAATAGCAGCCGGCTGGTAACAAACTGTCTGGTACTGCAGTTAAACAGTGAGCTACAACATGTTTCTGAAAACATTTGAGGCGAGAACTATTGAATGCGGTAACAGAATCTTGGTTTATATTTGATCCGCTCTGCTTAATGTTTGATCTAATTTTTTCAGACTCAATTTTCCCTATGTGGGAATCAGTGTGGCGCCCATTTCCTGTTCACAAACTCATATATGCATATTCAACCAGCAATGCCTAGTTTGACCTTTCGAATGGAGTTTGAGAGACAGCGAGATGGGCGGGTCTGTCTCTTGATCCTCTTCTATACTCATGTCTGTGGTGGTAGCATGGGTGGGTGGCCACATGAAAATGCAGAAGTACAGCCTTATGTTTGAGCAACATCACAAGTCAGCGAAACTACGCTGGATTTTGCATTTTGTGTCATCTGGCAGAGTTCTATGCACTGGTAAGATGTTAGAGAGTTTACTACAGTTCATCTACACATACTACCCACATTGTTATGATACAAAGCTGGTTAGAAAATTGGTAAAGTATCCCTTTAATTCTTAAACTAAACTACTTATTCTATCATGGTAAATGATGTTAACTTGGTAAGCAGGGGACACACTTACCCTCTTTACATTCCTCCTCTCTGCCGCAGAGCGAGCCAGGCAGAGGCGGATCATGTACATAAGTAGACCGGGGATCCTCAGCAGGTCCATGGCATTACCAATAAATGCAGACGCAATGACATAGTTCACGAAGAAAGCTCCATTGTCAGGAAGGAACACGCACCTAAAGAGTGAACAAAAAAAGTCAGCATCACTAAAAGTGGAATCAGACTGAAGTCACACTCACACTGAAGTTTAAAAAGCATTAATTACTAAGTCCAAAATAGGCATATGACACCTAGTTGGGGTATTGCGATATGAATGAATTAAGCAACATTTAAATGAGTTACGGCAGTGAAGAAACTGGACTGCTTACATTATGTATTTGCTAAACAAAGGCATTTTAATTAACTTCCATATTTGAGTACTCACATTAAATTATTATAGAGTAATCGCAACAACAAACAAACAAACATTAGAATAGGAATTAAACATGGAAAACAATTGCAATTTTAAATGTATTATTAGTATTATTATTACACTATTAACTCAAAGTTAACATTAGAAAACTAAGAATTTGTTTTGGTATCTGCATTTAATAGATTAGACACAGCAAGGAGGGATTGTCTATGAGTCACTATCCTCCCGGTCTGTCAAATTAGCACAAGAGCTAACATACGAAACAGAGTCATATAATGGCCCCAACAAACTTGTACTGACTGCAAAATGACTCGATTTTCACGTTACATTCATTAATAACTGGTAGGTAACTTTAGCTTAAACCTTTCATCCTGTTCTGCTTTGTTCCGAGCGCCACAGAGTTGTATTGAAAATGTCCATAAAATGATGCAACTTACTCAAATCTCACTTTAGCATCTGCCAAGAATCTTTTGTCAAAAAGCCAGCGGAAGAAAACATCCAAACTGCAAAAATACAAGAAAAAGATGAAATCAGCTCAAGTTTCTAGGTTGACAAAATGCATTCATGTACAGCTTCGCATTTCACTGTGTTTCAGGGCAGAAATCGAAAACATCCTGTACCTGCTGAGTCCTAGAGAGGGCAGCAACAGGACCATAAAGATCAAGAAAGTGTAGCACTTATGCATAGTGGTCCTGTTCTCTCCTGACCTGTTCAAAAACACAGACAGAACACACTCAAACAACCTGAACCTCAAATGAAAACAAAGGCAACAAGACTCTTAATTATTAACTGCAGATAGTGTAAACCATACCGGGTCCAGTGGGCTTCGAAGAAGGCAGAGTAGTAGACGATGGTAGGAAGTAACGCTGAGAAGGACCACAGGAGGAGGGTGGGGAAGAACTGGGTGATAATCGGATTCTGCCGATTATCATTGAGGACAGATTAAGGAGAGGTAAACATGTTGTGTCAAGAATTGGGAAGTGAATTCCTGTACCTCTGCAACAGTACACAGACTTGTGATGACTTGGACTAAAACGCTCAGAATGTCAATGATAAAGACACACTTCTTTCAACAAAAGGAAAGAAAGAAAGAAAGAAACACTCACATTTAGGTACTCCACTGGTTTGGTAACATTAAACTTGTCCATGGTGGAGATGATTATGGCCGGGGTGGTGAGGAAGAAGAGGAGGATGAAGAGGACAAGGTTGATGATCAAGCAGCGGATCCACCAGGAGAATCCTCCCACTGACAGATGCTCCCTGTGGGATGAAGGTTATGTAGCGGTTAGATTGACTCCGGGCGATGACCCGCAGTTATGGACACAGCTGGCCAGTAAACTGATACTGCAGCTCAAAAACCTGTTCGTCATCTGGAGTGAGAAACTCTCTTCAATGTAGCGTGAAGTCTCATGTGATATAAAGAGTATCACAAATAGACAAGTCTGTGTTTGTAGAATTCCCTTTGGGTATTTGTATGAAGTACTTCTGTTCTGTCAAAATGTATCTACCCTTTTCAACTGGTGCAGTTATGTAATGAATAATGAAAACTAGAAATACTGCAATATGATTGTATGTCCACGCACACCAGTTAAGCTGCACTTACAATTTATATCAATAACAATCAACACAGTTTTAAGGTGAATACCCAAGATTAGTGTCACCTGTTCAGTCTAACCAAATGTCTCCCCTTATGCTCCTGAGTTATAATGCTAAGTAATGGACAGAAAAGTGTTTTTGCAGGACATAATGATGTCACAGTTGAACTTTGACCTCTTAAATATAAATTGTCAGAACTTTAAGCGAGGAAACTCCCGTAAGTCCATCTTCAGACACTGCATTCACGAAAATGAGACGTTGAGTCAAGGTGAAAGTTTGTGTCGAATTTAAAGAAATATTCCCAAAGTGTTTTTGAGAAAACGCTTTAACAAGAATGAGACGAATTCAAGGTGACTCTGACCTCTGACCACCAAAATCAAATCAGTTTATTCTTGAGCCCAAGTGATCATTTGTGCCAAATTTGAAAAAAAATTGCTGAAGGTGTCCATGAGATAATGTGTTCACAAGGATGAGACAGACAGGCAGTTTACAGTGACCCTAAACTTTGACCTTTAACCACAAAAATCCAATCGGCTCATCATGTGTCCACTCATCAAGTGGACGTTTGTGCTAAATTTGAAGAAATTCTCTCAAAGTGTCCTTGAGATATCAGGTTCATCAGGTTGCGCCGGTTGGCTGAACGGACAATTAGAAAACATAATGCCTCTGTCCTCGGCTATCTCTGGCACGGAGGCATAAAAATAAATGTGTACTGGGCCCAGTTTGTGGACAGAATATGTGACCTGAATGTATTCTTACCAGTAGACATTTTGTGGATCAGGGGCGTAGCTGACAGTCCAGTTGTGTGTGTGGAGTTTGGGGCTGAACTGAGAGCTCTTAGGTTCCCGGCGACATTTACAGCCCTGACACTTGCAAGCATTGAAGTCTTTCAAGATTCTGAAACGAAAACATCCACCAAAACATTGAACACAGGTTACAGTGGTTCAAGAGCTACAGTAAATTATCTACACATTTACATTCAAAAACTATACCACATGCAAATGTACTTACATGGCAGTTATGGATTCATTCTGGAAAGTGACAAAGGCCATTCCTAAAGGCTTCCTGTTAACCTTTTCTCTCTCTTTCCTGTAGTCATCTTTTAATTGTGCCTCCAGCTTGGTATAGTAGCTCACTGCCTCTTCCTGTGAAGGACAAGGAAAACAAATGATGTTCCATTTAGTTGAATCCTAACTGGCATTATTTTACATTGCAGTGAAAAGTGAATATCACTCACTACACAAGGTCAGCTGTAGAATTATCTCTTAATGTAATTTTATATATACCAACTCAAACTTAGACATTAAATGTAATGTAAATATTTGTTTTTATTGCCATTTTGTTGTTACTCTTAATGTACATCAGAAACACAAAACTGAAGCTTTAAAGTTCAGCTATATATGTAACACTTGGCACAAGGCGAGTCATTTTTAAAATAAAAACACTGGCTACCATACACAAAATTATTTGCAGATGGAGTTTAGTGATGATGTGGAAATATATGGCTTGATGGCTTTTCTAGGAGCAGGTACCTGCATGTTACACTACTCATCATTTGTTTTTCCAGTTTAGCCCTGACTCTCCACAAAACTCTTTAAATCCATTGTATCCATTAGATAGATACTTTCTTTATCTTCCCCTGAAAAAAAGGCTGTGTCACCTTGTAAGCACATTTCAGGAGTGTGTTGATCTGAGATAAAGCTTCGATATATCAGTCTGACCTGCTCACAGCCTTTGATGATGCAACAGCAAAGGTGTCCGCAGGGTTTTGGATTGATCATGGTGGTAATGTGCTCCTTGGCCTGCAGGTCAATGAAGAATTTCTTGCTGCGTTCTGCCTTCTTCCTGCAGACAAGACGTCAGCTGTGTCAGACTGAGGGAGGACTACTTCACCGAGACAAGCTCTGATCTTGGAGCCAATAAGACTCTTCATACCACCACAAAATTCCATAAAAGAGTAAGCAAATAAAACACCGACACACTTAAGGTTAAAACACTGTTACCTTTCAGAGTTGAGATACATCAGCCTTGCTACATTGTAACAGATCCGAGCTTCCAGTACAGAACAGTTTTCATACGCCTGCCTATAACAAAACGAGTGGGAAGGGAGAAAGTCAGTTTAGTTTAGCCCTTTGTAATCTGAGCAAACTGGCTTGATTCCTCTCAAAAGCATGTGAAGAAGGCAACAAACGACTTAACAAGAGATCGCCCAAAAATAAGCAAAAGAAAAAGTTACAAGAAAAATATGTGAAAAAAAGCAAAATGAAAAGAAAAAAAGAAAGAAAATTACCTTTAAAGAGTTCTAAAAACTACTTCTTTTGCCTGTAACATAACTTTAAATATATCATTATAAGAATTATAAATGATGTTTTCTGGAATGTTTTCCCTTGTTGATGATAATATTCAACAATCCCTTACAGCTAAGTTTCAGGTCCTTTCATTTCATTGTGACCTTTTACAAATTTTTTGCAATTTGTGGGAAATTTCTTGCCGAGTTGTTCGTAATGTTTTTTTTTCCCATGTTTCCAAGAATAATAAAACAACATTTCTAAGGTTTCGGAGCTTGAAAGCAGCACAAGAAAACTGATGTTGATCCAGATGTTAAAGGGTTAAACTTACACACTCTTGACAACAGCAAAGGGTATGAACAGTAGGTGATGTATCTCTACCACATCACAATAACACTTACATCTGAAAAACAGGTATGAATGCAACAGCTACAACAGTAAAGGGCTTTCTTTCTTCTTCACTGCAGTTTTTTTGTTTTTTACTCAAGCGTGGAGGTCTTTTTGCAGTTCAAGCGCAAAGACAAGATTTTGATTCATACTGTTTAGCTGAGTAGGAGTTGAGCCAAACACCCCTCCTCAGTCTTTGACCATCTTGACACATGACTCACATGATCTGGCTCATATGGCTTCTATTATAGACAATTGCACATATAGGCCTGTCATTGTCTGATCCCAGCCATATGGGCCACCACAAGACGGCTGCTTTTAACAGGAAAAGGCACGGCTCTCATACACCTTAATACAGTTACCACACTGTTTACTGGCCGTGTCAACAGAGCAGTGTACCATTTTCACAAGCAGACCGATTTAAGCATTGTGAGATATTACCTGTGAAGCCAGGACAACAGTAAGTGCTTACTCAAAGTGTTGCTTTATCTCAGTCTCCTCTGCGTATTTGGAGATTCCGTTGACAAATAAAGTGCGTTTCACCTGCAGGGAAATGAAGATAGGGAAGTAATTATCATCGTCATTCACATTGTGTGTACAATAACCAGGAGTGTATGAAACAGCCACTTTATGAAACCATGAAGCTCACCAGGTCGTCCTCTTTGTAGTGCATCTTTGAGGTGTGCCGTCGCATGCTGTACACCGTCAGTAACAGGTAGAGAAATGCAAAGGTGGTGTGCAGCCACAGTAGTGTATTACTGAGGAAGTAAAGGGTAAAAGGAATTCAGTGATAGCATCAGAAAGTGAAGACTCAACGTAAGACTTCAGAGTACAGTATATAAAAGTGACAGTAAAAGAATTACTTACTCTGCATCCAAATTTGCTATAGTGGTTCGCCCAAAACTATAGGCATTATTTTCTGTAGAAAAAAATAAAAGAAATGTATTCACTTGTTAATCACTAGGAGTCACTTCAGCTAACATGCTTCATAGCAAAAGAGAAGCAATGAATAATCGCTGACACTGAGCATCCATTAATCAATGACTCTAGTTAATCTGCAGCACTGCACAAGTAAAAAACGTGGTTTATAGACAGGGCTCCAATACATTTTCATGGACAAAATTTCAAAACTTTTCCATGACTTCTCAAGGACCCATAATACTTTTTTTTCTTGCATGTTAGAATCAAACTCTCTTCACACATAATGTCTGCTAACGGGCAAACATGAAGGGATAGATGGAACAGGGGGTGAAACAAACATAATGTTGTCACATAGACACATATCAGAGCTACCTTACATTGAAAGATACAGAAAAAAAGTGTCACGTTATGTTCAGAACATTACTGTTACACACTAAATATTCCATGACTTTTCCAAATCTGTCAGTGATTTTTACTAATTCCATGACTTCCAAGCTTTGAAAATCTGATTGTGAGATTCAGTGACTTTTCCAGGTTTTCCATGACCGTGGGAACCATGTATAGAAACAAGCAGGAGTGCAGCGCCCAGGCTCCATGTCGAGCCATTTAGACACAAATGACAAATGAACATTTTTATATGGACGCAGCCCAATTTCTCAGAAATAATAAAATAATAAATATAATTTATTTAACATATTAACTTTATCTGTTCTTATTTGTTTTACAGAATAAAAACACAGTACTTCAGGTAACACCATTTTGTGAAATTTTTTGGGCATATGTGCTACCGAAAGTTGCAAAGCTTTGTTTACTTCTGTTCATGGGAAGGTTATTTGAGTAAGTAGAAAGGAAAATGCCTCAAAACAGGTAACAGGAGAATGGGAAAAAAGAGCAGCATTACTTAGTCAAACAATGACAGGAGCTTAACATTATAATTTTCGAAATTCCCCGGGGTCCCCTGGTAGTTAATTCCAATCGACTCACCAAGTAGGTTTCCCGAGAAGTTAACGGGTAAGATGATGCCCACAGACAACACGCCCACCACTACCAGCAGGCCAATAATGTGGCGCTGAAAGGACAAGTAATGTACTGCATCCTCCCCACACTTCTCCCGTATCTCCTCATCCCTACAGAGAAAACACACCAACAAAGTCAACTACTTGAGAGAAAACAAGAAAAAATAGTGAAATGCTTACTAAACTTAAAGTGAAATTTCCATCTATGTCCAAAATGTTTCGAGGAGGGTGACTCACTTGATGCGGAAGATGGCAGTCAGCCAGGAGCAGAAGCCCTATAAAAGAAGGTGTACCGGTTATCACACGCAACATACAGTATACCCTGTGTAAAATGACAATATTTTATCCTGTAAGAATGACGGCACACTTACTGTGTCTCTCTGATCAATGTCCACAGAGCTGGAAACTGAAGTGAGGCGCTCATACCGTTCTGTCGTATCCGAAGTCAAGGCAGAAGCCACGCTGTGTGCAGAGAGAACAACACATAGTATCTGCATGAGATTACATAACTACCTAGCGTCACCGTGCAGCATAACAGGATGTTAGCTCTTTGTGCCTTGGGACAGTGGGTTTACCAACAGTTGGGAAAAAGATGTCAACACAAAACACATACAAACACATGCCCTGAAATGGGCTGAGGAGATTCCCCCCTGTTTATCCTCTGTGGGTGGGACACAGGATTTGGGTTGGTTTACCACAGTCAAACCACAGGAACAATCTCTGCAGCCACATTTCATGCACCATTAGAAGTCTACTTTACACAAGATGAGTACACCATCACTGTCAGAGGGAAGGTTGCTATAAAAAGTTAGAAGGTAAAGCTCTACAGAGAAGAACATTCACATGAAACATCAGAAACCCAGAGATAACGAAGAGGCGGATTGATGGAGGTTTGTCCAGCAGAGCCACAGGAACTCCCGTGTATAAAACACAACATTCAAACTTCATTTTATACTGTATACACATTCGATTGTGCTCCCTAGGAAGGTCGTGTCCATTTATATGTAACTTGAAAATATCAAGAGGACCCAGGCTCTGCTGGAATCCCAACTCTGGTTCAGTGTCCAATACTAAATGAAAGGATGATATCACCCAGGGCTCTAAGAGATCTCTAATGGAATGAGTAGAGAGCCTGCGGCTGTAAAGCACCGGCAGTCTTCCTCTCGCACATTCCTGTGAGAAGTCAGAATGGCTCCTCTGAGCTCTAGCAGACAGGATGTACTGTAGCTGCACCATGTCAGGGCCTGTCTATGAACAACAGCAGATCAGGGAAGCATTACCTCTCCCTGTAAGCATCCTCTCTGTGCGGCTCATGCGGTGCGCTCACACAGAAGAAGTCCGTGCTTCATAAAGAGGTCAATACACAGATTAGAACACACAGATCTGATTAGGACAGTGACAGAGGACAGGCAAACTCAACAGCAGAAGTATAAGAGTGACAAGGAGAGGGAGAATAATTAGGAGCCTGGCACTGGGAAACGCCTGGAGGAGGAGGGGAAAAAACATCAAGAGTGAAAAACAGGCTGAAACCCACAGCGGCCTGGGCAGAGTGGACAAGAGTTATGAGTTAGGTGAACTGCAGAGAGGGGAAAGGAGAGAAGTGGAAGGCGGTGAGTCTACGGTATGGAGAGATAACATACTATTCCCGATCATCCAGGCGACTGTATCGCTGATCCATTCTCCTGGTGAAAAGAGAAGCAAAACAAAGCCATTCAGCTTAGTTTAGAGGAAACGGCCCTGTTGGCCAGTTAGGGTGCTGGTTTAGAGAAAAACTGGGGAGGCATATTACACCAGAGGCATACCAATGAAGGTTTCTATTCACTCTGGTATACATTATACAGTCAAGCACTTATGGCCTATGGTAGGGATGTGCTGATCAAGTTTTTTTGCCCCTGATTCCAGTCTGAGTCATTTGATATTGAGCGTCTGCCAGTACCAAATACTTGTATTTACCTGGATGATACAGCTGAATTATTCAAAATTCAACACTTTAGTTATTAAAATCAACCCAGTGTACGCGCTTGACAATTTATTAGCTCTGAAATGCAATACAAGAGCGATGTCTCCAATAGGGGTTTTTCTTTTCTATATAAAAAAAATTAACAAACTTAAATTATTTTTATATGGCTGTTATCACAATTCCTCTTAGTGAAGCATTTGTTTTGTTTTTTTTTTTTAAATTTAATAACAAGGTAAATAGACTAAAATGTCTTTAGAAATTGCTTCTAATTCAACTTTGTGCAGCACTTGTTTTTCCAACAAAATTACAAAGTAAACAAACTAATATAAGTCTTCAGAAATTGCACCTAAATCCACTTTGTGTAGCACTGTAATAAAAGTACAAAGGATACATGAGCGTTATAATTATTATTCCACTTCAAAGTAGTGATATTGCTTAACTCTAACACATCCAACAAAATACATTTCCTGTCCGTTACAAAAGTGTCCCATGCTGCCACCCCCCTCCCATCCTCCCACCACGCTGCAACCCCATTCTCTGCTCACAGCTCAGCTGCAAAAATAGTGAAGCTGCAACATCACACAAACGCAGCGGGGGGATGTAGGTGATGGAGCACTGTGTCATGTACTTTCTGAGTTCACATTTAAAGAGGTCTGTGGCAACGTCTAACTCCCTCTCTCCCTAACTTTATCGGCCCTCTTGATTCACCTCCAGATTCATTCAGTTTAAAAGCAGCAGTGGAATAAGTCCTTGTTGACAGGCTCCTCTTTGGCTGCTTCCACAACAATTCTCACTATTCAATCAGTGTGCAGACGTCAGTGTCAAATTATCCCAATATATCTGTCTGAATATCATCATATAATAATGACAGTCCATGGGGCTTCTATGCAAACAGTGTCTTTAAAGTGTTCTGGGAAATGGATCTAAAGGTATATTTAAATCAATAATAAACACTAATCATTTGTTTCTTTTTCATCCATTTCAGTTTTATTCCAACTGGAGTCTGGTCTTTTTATCTCAAAGTGAACAAACCATGTAACACGTGACAAAGCATGGCTGTGTAGGAGTGCATTATAGGGGAAATGCTGACGCTAACTTCCTGTCTGGAGTACCATCCTTGTGATGTCGGCTTCCGTCAGAAAACCAACACCACCCTAAGAGCAAGGATACTGAAATTTTCAGTCTCAACTAGAATCTAGAATAAATAACCACCAAGCAGCAAATCCTGATAAAATGTGTCTTTTGCAGATAAATCACTAAGGGTCACCAGCCCGAATGGCTTATAGCCTCTGAGATGCTAACGTGTAAATGCTGACAAGTCCTTTGTCACATTTTGACTCTTTTGACCATTTTATGACTGTAGACAAATCATATCTAGCTAACACTGGAGCTGTATCAAGCAGGGGCGTTAAGTGCAGGTCCCTGACTTACTGCTTAATACACACATCTAATCCTTGGTTAAAGTTACATGCTTATTTCTCCTAAAACTGTGTGTAACCAGCCTGACATCACATGAGGAACAGTTATCAAGATGTTGAACAGTGCGTTTTCCAAAATTGCAACATTAATTATTTTGTGCTTCACAACAGATTTCAAACTACTTTGTAAAAAAGAGAGTCAATTTTAGGTAAAAAAATAAAATAAAATTGAGAGACATCAAAAATGTATGATTAATTATTTTAGCTGACAACAATTTTTGGATGGTTATTTAGGTTAGCACCCTGTACTAAACAATTTGGAAGCTTTGGATAGTCTTGATAGTCTTGATACTGGTCCAGTCCGGACCAATGAATTTTACTTACCTGTCAGCGTCAGTCACCAGAGCGAGGCGCCCATAGTCCCATGCTACTTTTCTCAAGAAGGAGAACACAACCAGCAGCCCCTACAGAAAGATAAACAGTGTCCATCAACACCTCTGGTCCCTTTATTTACATTTAAGAGAGCGCAACAGTAACAGAACTGTTTATCACTTAAAAACACATTTCTGGAAGTATTTTACCTCAGTTTTGACAGCTGAGAAGAAAAGTACTCACCAAGAAGCACATAAAGTCAAGGGCAAGGACAGTAGGCACCCCGCCGAAAGGCAAGCCCTGGAGCACTGTACTGCGAATTCGGGCAGTGTAACAATACTCCTTGGAGGTGACATTTGGATTCGGCGTTGGGCAGCTCTCTGAATTTGGGCATCCTTGCGCCGCCCACATGGCCATCATTAATATCAACACTTGAATCATTACTCACTGCAACATGTTGATAACCTGTAAAGAACATACAAAAGTCGTAGAGCACTTAATATGGTGATTATTACTATTACATTGTAGTGTTATTGCTCACACACTGTATATATCTACCATGGAAAAATTCTGGGGAATATCTTCACCAAGTGCTTAGACACAAAGAAGCACTAGCAAACATACATCACATGACAGTCTACCATAATAGTAACAATGCAATTCAGATATTCTGTCCCGAGGCTGAAATTTCTGTCTTGTCATTAGTCACGTTTTGACGACATGCATTTTGAAACCTGCATGTTTTAAACCACTGTACTCTTTCTGTTCCTTATTTGTGGCCACTCTGTGAAAATGGCATAGTTTAACTTGTTCTGAGTTCAAGAAAAATAACTGTTACAAAGTTCATACACAGACATTCAGTGCCAGCCAGCACTTCCCAATACCTATTAACATCCAGTGCAACGACACTAAAGAGATTTCTAGCTAACTGAAAAAAATATTTCAATATTTACTGTCCTGTTAGTTCTGAGCCGTTTGACACTTGGATGGATGATAGTTTTATTGTGATGCATTCAGACGGGGGGGGGGGACTTGGCAAATTATTATTACAAATTATTAAAAGGTGTCGAAGGTGTTATGATATATTTAGCACTTTCTGGGGTAATTTCTCATTTGTTTCTTACCTTTTTTGCTTTTTTTGGGGCCATGTCTTGTTAAGTAACTCATTGCCTTCTCCCCATGTTTCTGCAAGCATTTAAACTAATTTGCCCAGGTTTAAAAAGGGTTAACATACAAGATGTTCAACTTCAGCAGTCACTTGTTTACTAATTATTTTATCTTAGGCAGGTAGCGCACACTAAGCTTGCCTGAGCTTGTTTGAGATGCTGCTGTGCACAGTCATGTGTTGGGGTTTGATGAGAACAGTGACTCATCCATACAGTCTGTTCGAGTCAGAGAACAAAGAGCTAAAAGCTGCAGACAGCTGCTGAAAGGTTGGAGACATTACAATGACATTGCGTTGTGTCATTTATTGTCAAAAGGTTAGGAGCCAGGTGTCTAACCCTGACAAGCCAGGCTCAAGAGAAGTGGCCTGTTGGATTGAGCCTAACATTGGCTTTCTTTCTGGTAATTTACACTTTTCCTTCCAGTCTCTGATTAGGGGATGTGCCATATCATACCATTCACAATATTGCCAGTATACTTTTTAATATGATAAGAAAAATTCATATCATGATAATGGCAATATTACAACTTTATTACATAATCTTGTAATACCATCGTGCATTACAACAACAAACGTGGCTGAGAGCGTATTTGTTAGTGGTTATTGTTGTTTTTGCCAAGCTTAAGAAATTAAAACATTTTTTAAATTTATTTTTTACTGAATATTTGAAGGCAAACTGTTACATTTATGCCAACATGTAGACCTATACACATATTCTCTTGCAACTGTATGCTCTTGAAATTATCAATAAAATATTTGTATATATTTTTTGTATTTTGTCATATCTTCCAAGAATATTGTTTTTGCAAAAATACCATGAAATATTGTGGTATTATTTTTGGGCCATACAGCCCTATCTCTGATGCAAGCTACCTAAAGGATAATGATGGGAAACACTGACAAAGCATGAATAGTGTATGAGGTGTAGTAAGTCCTATGAAAAATGTATAACTTCCTGATCGCAGCAAAGTGAGAGCCCCACTGATCTTAGCAGTGCACTCTTTACCTCAAGTATTCAGAGTGGTTGTAAAATAATCCCAAAATAACAGTGAATCCAGATAGTCCTTTCTCCTGCCCTGATAAGCAGCACAAATGAAGTGTGATTAACTCGATCCCCAGGTTTATTAATGACTCTCTGGTGAGTCCTCCTAACACTAAGGTTCACATTCATTGACTCAGAAAGGGATGCTCTTGGTTTAGGAAACTGACTTAAATGATCATTTAAACTCCCGAGAAAATATTAAGTGCAGGCAAAATGTATTGCTTAGATAAAATACTGTCAATACATGGTGATGATGCGTTTTTGCCAATATCCGATATGCTGATACATAACAACTCATTTGGCCGATAACCAATATCAATATAGTCACTTTTTCCCTACCTGATTTTAGAGATCATCAGGTCTTTTCTGTAGTGGAAATAGCATCATTTTATGCATACTCTTATCGTGATGGCCCCACCAGTAGATGGAGACATGATGAAATACAATGATTTTCAATGGATTTAATAATTAAAGCAGAAAGAATAAGAGGAATAAGAAGATAGTTAAGAAAAATACTTCAACTTAGGTTTAATGTTTTGTGCATGTTCACTTAGCAATATTTAAATAAATACATAAAAATATTCGCTGATCCTACCCGCTGATCATGTGCCGATATTATCTTGCATCCATGTCAATACATGTCATAAAATAAGCTTTCAAAATACCCAACACCATATACAGTGGCCGTGGAGTTGCAAAACATAAGAAAGTTCTGACTGGCTTACAGTAAGTGGAGCAGAAGTGATACAAAAACGTATTGGTTTGAGATGTTGAGTACAAATAACCTCTAAACTCAAGTGCCTCCTCCATCCTATAAAAATAGACCCATCCTGATCTACAGGCTGTCACACTGAAAACGGTTTCAAGTTACACACAGACTGAATGAACGAAGGGCTTAGAGAAGGTGCTAGGTGGTCTGGTAAGTGCGGGCAAAAGTGTTTACACAGTTATGCTGCTATACTTGTGCCCTTCGACCCACTATTACCAGCAGCATTCATGATGCTGCTCATCTGCCCTAACACTAACTCATTTATCCGCTCCCTGGAATGCTGTGACATCACTGGAGAGGGACGCAGCCAGAGCCGAACAATAAGCCGATAGAGACCGCAGGGTTCAAATGGATCGGTCTCAACCCAAGGAGGACACAACATACCCCCCTGTGCCTTCAACAACACTGCTGCACATCCTGGACCCATTGCCACGGTTCAGACTGTTTAACATTCAACACCAACATCTTGAAAACGACTTTAGCACATTTCAGCTCATGACAACACTTGTAGATGTTACTTTTGGTACAGTACATTGTGCATCTTCTTTAGTTATGTAGTCAGTATTTAAAAACGTATATGGTATAAATGCCAGGAATCGGGAATCAAGGATGAGAATATTCGCGCAAAGCACTGAAGGCAAACTATGGGTCAATCAGCATCACACAAGTTCAGTGTTAACTTGTTACGTAACTAAATACTGCAATAAAGGGAAGGGAAAGTGCCCGGTTTTACTTTTCTTTTTCTGTTGAGCCTTAGTTTAAAACTGAAATAGACTGTGAGAACATCTGGCATCCAAGAGCTGAGTCAGCCGCTGAAATGCATTGCACTAATGTATTTGGAAAATTAAACATATAGGGCGATAAGAAAAAACAGACTGTGGCAAAATATACGTATATAATCGGATTGCATATTCTGATCACACTGCAGATTCTCTTGCTTTGGTTTGTTATGTTTTTTTCATAAGCAGAGGTTAGATCAGTCTTTAAAGTATGACTGTTAAGGTTCCCTGAAACTTTCAGGGTGTAAGAGAGAGGAGCACATATGGTGAACAAGAAAAAAGAATAAGTATTTTAGACTAAAACTTGTTTTTAATTTTTCTTATCTCAGTGTCAGCAACAGTTTTGTAACTGTTTGCATGACTCAGTGGAACAGAAATACTGTGCCACCTTTCCACCTGATGCTAGTTGCTATGGTACCATCAGTCTGGCACACTTTCTCAAAATACAAATAAACAAAGGGGATGAAGGCAGCTGGGGAGAAAATCCCATGCTTGTCCATTTGAATCGAGAGGACTGTTTGCTCTGCAGCTTAAACAGGCAAAACAATGTGGTTTGTCAAATTGTCAGGGATTTTTTTTCCAGTTATACAAACAATATCGGAGTCAAATGTCTACCAAGACAAATGAAATGAAAATGCCATATAATACAGTGCCTTATTAAAGTTCATTCAGGAAGCCACGTGTTGTATGTTATATGCTGATAATATCCTAATGTTTTTTTTACTGTGTACCTCTACCTTAATGCGTGGAGAAATTGGCCCCTGAAATGCACAACACTAAATGCTTTTCATCTACAATTCACAACAGCACACGTATGACCTCGTGTATTTAATTCTGCACAATGTGAGTCATTATTCGTTTAATCTTCATAAGTTAATTATTTGAGCAGATTTTGCTTAATGTTTTATAACGGTGGGCTAGAAATTAGGTAAGCAACTGTCAATCAACAGCAACTTGAGATGCTTTACCTTGTTTTTCCCAATTAAATAAAATCAAATTAAACAAAGTAGAGACAAACATTGGGTGCTGACAGTAAATTCAGTCTATTTTGTTAAACTTTTTCTTTAATCAAGTTCGAAAAACTAACCTATAATCCAGATAATGCACAGAAACATTCAGTGTAATGTTATTTATGATTATGTGGTTGACCATTCCATTAAAAAAGAAAACAGCTGTGTCCTCCCTGCAAAAAACATATAAGCAGCCCTTAAACCCTTCCACTAACAACTAAGATGTTCACTCGTGGCCAAGGAAAACAAACATGTGACAGATTTTTACAGCCAGTGGTTAAAAACAATCATCTAATAAAACCTCTGACAGCAAGATGGCACATTCTTTTTTTTTTACAATACACACCACATACTTATAGATAGATATAAATAGATAGATATACTTTATTGATCTCAAAACTGAGAAATTGGGGAACCTTATACATCATTAAAAATACGTACCCTGATCAAGTCTCCATCATCACCTTTTAACGGGAATAACAATAACAGTTCCAGTAAGAGTACCCTTAAACAGGGTACCTACAGCTTTAGGCAAGGTTTGACAACCAAAATTGACATAAATTTCTTTGGAACAATTTAGCACAAATTTTTATTGTAACATAAAAAAAACACTTTTTTGGGGATGTCTCTGTGAAAGGAACTTGGCAGATTTTATTTATATAAAATATAATAAATCTAAAATAAAATGAAATAAAATAAAAGATGTTACCCGTTATTTTTAAATTTTACAGAAAAAAAAACCTTAAAACCCATTTCCCATGCTATGTCTGAGCATTTTTAAGACTTTGAAAAGATTCATTTAAGACATTTTAATGCCAATTAAGGGCTTATTTTTAGACTAATTAATTCAATGACTTTAAGACTTTTTAAGGATCCATGGGAGCCGTTAAAGTGATACAGCACTTTATTTGATACCTTTTTTCTCCTTCATTTAGTATCCTACATGTTGATGGAAGCATTTGGTTGCCTAACAGGCTGCCAGATGACACAGGCTGTAGTATAGCCATGTTTTTGAGTTCTTTGGTGGCCTCTTGGCGAGTTGAACTGCCAACACCATCAAATACACCACGCTCGATTTCACCACACCACAGACTGTATGGTTGCAGCCTCTGCACTAGTGTGCCAATCACACATCTCAATAAACTGAAGAACACTTGCGATGAAGAAAAAAACATAAAAAGAGTCTTTTTCTAGATCTGGGTACAATAAGGATCACATGCAGGTATCATTTGACTGGTGATGTTTCAATATTAATTGTTACTCTGTACCGATACCCAGCCCTATTGATAAACTTATCAGTAATGTGAAAACAAGAAACAAAGAATAGGTAGGAGGGAAGGTGCCAAAAATACCTGGCCTGTGTAAACAATAACTACATATTTCAAAATACATTTGTTAAAATGAAATCTTTCTCTACTTGCATTTTAAAGTACTACTGCTTTATCTAAACACTGTTTTGAATACATTATGAGGCCATTCACAAACCTGCTTAACACTGACTGCTTTATTCACCTGCTTCACAACAATGTCATACTTATGCTTATGCATGAATTCTCTGACACTTCTGAAGGCTGATAATGCAGATTTGTACATAGTAGCCTTGTTGGTATTAGCTTGTAAATCATTGACAGCTGCACGGCGCCTGAGCTTTGATTATCACAGATTATGACGATATCAGAGTACGGTTTCGTAATCGTGTCACAGCAAGTTTGTAACCACAAGCAGAAGGAAAAATAGGAAATAAGGAATAATATTAAATATTGGAGCCTCCTCCCCCACGTATACAATCATCACTTGTTTATGGCAAAAATTTTGAAAAATTAACAATAGAGAGGAGATCATACCAACATTAACATTTGATAGACAACAAATTAAAGATGCCGCTATATGATAAAGGACTATTATACTAAACAGAACACAAGTGCTCCTAGCTTCTCATCTCAAAGTCAACAGCATTAAGTCAGTTTAAATCTAACTTATCACAGTATCTCTGTAAAAGTAATCTGACAACTGTTACTGATTGATTTCTACCTTAAAAAGACAGGAGTTGTGTGTTTCATTTTCTCTTTTAACTGTTGATTGTAAAGGGAATCCTGAACTGATTTAAATCTAAAAGACCACAAACTAGAAATGCATGACAATATCGGCATGTATTAGTATCAGCTGCTATTGGCTTTAAAAATGAAATATCAGAACTGGCCAACATGCTGATTTTCACAAACCATTTTTTTTTTTGGACAAAGTGAACATGTGCAAAAACATCAGCCCTAACTTGAAGTGTTGTCTTATTTTGAAAAATGAATGAATATTACGTACACTGAAAAGCATTGTATTTCATGTCTCCATCTGCTGATGGCTGATTACGATAAGAGTATGTTTATATATGATGTTAATGCCACTACAGAAGAGACTTGGTGATCATCATTAGGTGGGAAAAAAATGGATACCAATATCAGTATTGGTTAGTGGCTAACTGAGTTGTTATATTGTATGTCAAAATATTGGATACCAGCAAAAAATCCAATACTGTGGATCCGTACCACAAACTGTCAAAGCTTTTCAATCAATTAATTGTTTGGGTGATTTATAAATTAATAATACCACATATGTATGACCAGAGTTAAGCTATGAGGCTCAATGGCTTTCTTGTGTACGAAATCGGTGAACACAAGGATGTCAGACTGATATTTCTCTTTGACAGGTTTTCCATCAATATTCATTAATGTCACTGAACCACAGCAAGGCTCATGGATAAAATATGAAAACTGCTAGCAGTTAGCTCATGTTCATCCCTTTACAGGCTACGCACAAGGAAACACTTACAGCATTAGCTGTCACAGCCAAGCTGCGTGTAGTCATCAGTCCATGATGAAGCCGATGTCAGTGTAACACTGTGTAACCTGTCGAGAGATTCTCTCAATACAGCGTTGCTCAACTTCAAGTTTTAGATGGTGAAGATATGTAAGGAATTACTGATCTTGTGCTGGATATCTACAGGTGTGTCAAAAACACAACGCTGAAGTTAGCTTCAAATTCTGCAGTTACAGGGAGAGTTAAGGGAAATGTAATTTGCAATGCTTAACAACCAATTCTCAGCTTTTTGGACCTCCTGCTGTGATGAAATCATGTTGGATGTTTGAACCCACCCACCCACCATTTTTTTTTTTTTACATTTTGACCACACTGAACCAGGTCTCTTGAAAACCACTATTCTTGCATGGGTCAAATCTGGATGAGAGGATGAGATTATCCCAGAGAGGCTAAATATGTTTAAAACACAGTTTCAGATTTGTGAAACCTTTATTCTATTTGTGTAAAAACGCAGGTTTCACAAATCTGAAACTGTATTAAATCATCTCTAGCCTCTCTAATCTAGTCAAGATCTGGCCCATCTAATTATTTTTAATCTAGAGCTGGTTTTATATGGTCTACATCTGAAAAATGCAATAAAATCTCCATTTTTTTCTTACATTTTCTCAGAGAGAATAAAGGTTTCATTAATCTGACACTGTGTTTTACATAATATGTAGCCTCTCTGGACTAATGTAGTCCAGATTTGACCTATCCAAGTGCAGTAGTTTTATATCTGGGCCTGGTTCAGTGTGGTCTACATGTGAAAAGGGCAGTGAAATCTCCCTTTTAGGCATTTTCACAAATAGGACATGAAAGCTTCACAAATTTTAAAATAGGTTTTTAAACAACGTTATGGCTTAAAATAAAACATGCCTTTACCACAGTAGGAGGTGCACATGGTCAGAATCGGTCATTAAGCATTGCAAACTTCCCTGTACTCTCCCTTTAACTTCTGAATCGGAACATAACTTCTACTTCTTTCTCCAAATAGCTAAGTAGACAAACATTAAAACTGTAACGGCATTGTCTAATATCAGTTTCTTTACGCCCATGACAGACAATCTCCCTGCAGCTGATCTCTGTGAAAAATATTAAAACTTCTCATTATTGATCTGCCATGAATAGAAGAACACGAACGATGTCTGAACAACAAACCAAACATTAAAGTGTCGGATGACGACCAGCTGGCGAACTTAATCTGGGGCTTGTGGCTCGAGAGTCGAAACCGATAAAATAATAATGAATGCCACTTTGCCCTTTCAAAACAAAACAAGACTCACCACCAATGACTGGCATATTAGCTCAGTTATGATACTTTTTGCTGTCTGAGCTCGTTAACAGTCTGTCAGTAAGCTCGCCGCTAATGGTAACGGGGTGTGTTTACTCGGTTATTGTTCGGACAGCAATTATTAAGTTTACCGGCGAAGTTGCTAACGGTTAGCTGCCGCAAAAACCCCTTGTCATGAAATACGCAGAGATAATACATAAATAACTAAAAAAAAAAACAACTTACCTTGCTATGATACGCAGCAGGAGGAGAAAGAAATACAATTGGCTAACGTGAGCTAACAGTCAACCGTAACGTTAGCTAACTTAGCTCCTCGATATAGCAAATAACAGGTGGACGCTCTCTGACGACTGTCGGCTGATTTTCACATTAAAGTGGGTTTCGTTCAACTTCCCTGGTCATAACACGAAAGCTAACCAGCCAGAGCTAGTCAGTTAAATGGTCTTGCTTGCAGTAGTGATAGACAAGTCTGAGTTGCTGTGGTTGTGTCTGTCAGCCAGTTGGACAACTATCGCTAAACCGACCAGTCCGACGGGAGGCTTACTGCGTGACGTCAACAGAAATATACCACATAGAGAGGCGACACGTCTTTGTACTGTGCGCCATCGCCGCAGCTTCACTGTGCAGCTTGCAAAGAATAAATGCATGTGTGGCAACGTGGTGGTGGGTACTTTTATATTATAAAGGGGCTGTAACAGAATGATACAAATTGCAAGCCAGACAACGCCACCTTAGGGACTTTCACCCAAGGAGTTTTACCCAGTTCTAAGCAAACACAGGTTCAAGCACTACAAGACAGAGACGTGGTTCAAAAGCAAATCAGGATTTATTTATTAATAATTATTTAAGCAAAAATAATTTTAAACTGGAAGTGTCTGTGGAGGGAAAAAAAGGAATTAGTAATGAGCAATGAATGCGGGTAAAAATTACGGTAGGATGTATGAAAATGTATTACAATTTATTCTCTTAATAATAACTCTTTTCAGTTAATAAAAACACTTCAAAAGTGAATTATTAAAACTATCAAAAAAAGGGAAGGGGGACGAGCTGACCTACTTTTTGGAGAGGCTGCAGTCTGCAGCCTCTAACTCAGATTCTCTCTGCTACACATGCACACTTAGTGACATTACATACAGTGGTGGAATGTAACTAAGTACATTTACTCAAATACTGTACTTTAGAATGAGTTTGAGGTAATTGTACTTTACTCGAGTATTTTCCTTTCGTCTGGCTTCAAATGCATACTTTTACTTTACATTTCAGAGGGAAATATTGTACTTTTTTACTTCACTACATTTATCTGACAGCTTTAGTTACTTTACATATTAAGATTTTTGCATTCAGAAAACATAAGAGGAGGTTATAAAATATGATGTTTTGTTGTAAATAAAGTACAGCTGCAGCAATAGGTTAATTATTCAATCAGCTGATTTACAGAGAATGGACTGCCTACTATTTTGTACTTCTTCTTTGTATTACTTACACTTTTTCAGTACTTTTGATGTTTTTTCATCTTTTTTAGAATACATATGAGTTTTAGGGTTTGTTTTTTCTTTTATTGTTAAAAAATAATTTTGAGTTTCTTGGTTTTTTTTTCATAATTCTGAATTTTGGGGTGTGTCTGTATTGGATATATTACTTTTCAGTTCATTTTCCTGATACACTTTTACTTAAGTACCATTTACCAGGTTTCTTATTTGTAACAGAGTATTTTCACATGGTGATATTAGTACTTTTACTTAAAGTAAGGATCTTCCCCTGCTGATTATATACACAACAAACTCAATATACCAGGGGTATATGTTAACAGACAAGAAATTAAGAAAAATAAAGAACAGAAATAATCGAAAAAGTAATGTAAAATCAAAATATTGCCACTTCAATCTATATGGAATTCATCAATCAAATTGTTTGTCTGTACTGTCTTTTTATATTACGCCCTCCTATTGTTGTGCCATGTTGTTGAAGGACTTGTAAGAAGAGTTCAAAATCTGGTCTGAGGTTCGCCCATCTCTTTTTGTCTCTTTTCATCTCAACAATTACAGCACTTGCATAAAAATACAACTACAACAAAAAAATCCCACCAACAATAATATTGTCATTCTCCACATCATGGCTTTTGAAAAATATTAAATGTATCCTGCAGTTGAATTGTTTGTCCAGTTTTCCTTCTTATAGAAAGTTAAACATCTACCCAAAGTATTCTGGTAAACATACAGTTATAAAAACAAATGGCAAATTGTTTCTTTTTTCTCATTTACAAAAGTGTCTTTTTTTTCTGAATATATATGATGCAACATTTTAAAAGAAACCTCTTTAACTAGTTATTAAGACTAAATTTTTCCCCAACAAGGAAAACTTTCTGCCAGTTAATAAGCAAAGCCCAAGAGGATCTTACCGGGGCAGAATTACAGCTTGTGTGTAGTATCTAAAGTATATATTTTAGCATTTAATCTCTCAGAAGCAGCAGCAACCCCTTTGGCAAAGCAGCAAAAAGTATTACATGTTGTTCGGGCAAAACTGGTTTGCTGATTTTGGAGAGGAGTTCATTATACGCCAGAATCTTACTTTGTATTAACAAATTGTCTGATCTATATACCACTGTCCAACTTCTATACTCTTCTATTTCTATGTTTTCCCCGGCGCGTGTGTATGACGTCCCAGAAAGTAGCAAATAAGCTAACTGTGGTCGCTAGCCACTTTTACGGTTTCTTCAGGTACTGTAGCTTTCACGAGCACACATAATTGACATTTAACAGCATTTGTTTAACAGCTGTCATACTTAAGTTGTAGTTATTCGTTTCTTATATGCTCATGCATGTTGTGTTTAAAAGCTAGCTCGGCTATAGGCGGTTGGTCGCGTGTTGTTGACGCTACACTTTTGACATTGGCATGAAGCGTGAAACACGGGTAACATCAACGAGATACACGCTTTACACCTAAAACCTGACACCTTTATCATAATTATCCATGTATATGTGTATCTGGGGCAAAGGCTATAATCCGAAATAAATCAGCTCTGTTATTAGAAGTCGTCCGGTTGCCATGTGATGTTTACCTAATGCTAGCGACACCATTAGCTGATTAGCTGCTAACCATAACTTGTGTTTCCAGCAGTGATAGCGGCAATCATGGCTCTCTCCCTGCTTCCACGAGCACTTACCGGGCTCCTCGTAGAGTCATCGTCCAGTGTTCATCAGAGGACTTTTAGGTGAGACATTTTCCTGTCAATCTAACGAAATCAATTAATCATTTGCTGACAGAGTCACTAATAAAGCAGAGGTGTGCTTCAGCGTAGCCGAGTCATTTAGTAAAGTCCCCTTCCAATAAAATAGTTTTGATTATTGTAGCTTCTCATGGGTGTTTTTCTTTCATTATGCAGAATAACGCATAAGCAGAAGGCTTTTTTTTAACGTTTACTTGATATAAAATCTAGATGGTAGTGCTCTTTTGAGACGGGTGGATGTTCTTACTACGCCCATGGCATGTACCAGCCTGATTTGATTACTTCACACCTTTTTTGGGAAGCCAGTCATGCATCAATATATCGCATAAACATGTGTGATGTAAAAAACCTTAAGCCTCCAGTACACATAAACTGAGAACGGACTTTTCAGTGAAACAGCTGTTAAATGTTAAATAAATCATACTTGCATATTTAAAACATTTCTGCAGGGGAACTTTATTGTCAGTGCTGTGTATCAATAGGGGCTGAAAAATTAGTTTGACATTGTCAGTCCACACAAATAACATCAGTAAAGTCAACATGGATGCTCTCAGCAGTTACTTTGATTTCTCTCAGTCCTGGTTGCATGGTAGAGCTGTACTAAGGCCATCAAAAATTAGGCTGGTGCTAGATATTAAGGTCGACTGAAGCCAAATTATTTAATTTATCAGCTGACTACAACAGTAGAGGGTGTGTCTCTGTACCCATGACATAATTGTATTTTAATTTTGTGATTTCACTTTACATTACACTTTATTCACTGTGTATGGAGCAGTGTAAAGCATGTCTCCACATGACATGATCACCAATAACTTGTAAATTCCTCTTAAGGATTAACTTGTTCAGGATTTCTACAAAAAGAGGAAGACTGCTGAGTGATTAGTCTCTTGAGAACAGCTGTAAATCAATTTGCTTTTTTGTCTTGACAGTGTATCTGCTGTTGCAGCAGCCATTCAGAAGATGACAAGAGTGCGTGTGGTGGACAACAGCACTCTCGGAACTGCACCATATCACCGTGCACCGAGAGTGATCCATGTCTACAACAAGAATGGTATAGGAAAAGTTGGTGACAAGGTGTTGCTTGCAATTAAAGGACAAAAGAAGAAAGCACTAATCGTTGGACACAAAATGCCTGGGCAGCGTATGAATCCACGCTTTGATTCGAACAATGTTGTCCTGATTGAGGAGAATGGAAACCCTACAGGAACAAGAATTAGGGTCCCTATACCCACACATTTACGTAAAGTGGAGGGAGATTACTCTAAAGTCCTTGCAATTGCTAGTTCATTTGTGTAATTGCAGCTTCATTCAGCTAATATTTTTGATATTTGTGCTGTATATTTCACATTGGCTGGGAGTAAATGAACATATTGCTTGTGTGTGTTTTTGTTTTCTGTAAACTCTAAAGGAGCATACACCAGTGCAGACCCAATTCTGTAGTCTGTTATGTAATGTATGTAATAGACTCAAGTCTTTCTCTACATGTTTGACATTTTACTGAGGCCTCTCTGTGCTTACATTAAACATAACCTTTACCTTAAAGGCGTGGCATAGGAGTCTGTGTTCAGTTTAAGTAGCCAAATCTGGGTCAAAGTCATGTTTTCATGAACAAACAGAAAGCATGACTCATGAGGGAAATATTTATTGAAGGCACAACATACATTCACAACACAAAACACATGACTGGTATATTTGTAATAGCTGTTTAACATTGTGGTGTCATGTGTGAAGGCATTTAGTATCGTGATCCCTGTAAATGTCACTTGAGTAGACTGAAATACAGTATTTCTCACCATTGTGAGGCAACTTCAGTAGCAGATTCTCTAAAATCTCAGTGCAAAGTGAAAAAAATTAGTAAAACTAAAAATTCAGTTGCTTGACTTCAATTAAAGAAAAAGATTAACGTAATATATAAACAGGCTTGTATCAAATACCAAAACATTAAAAAAAAAAAAAAATCATTGACATTACATCAAGTCTGTACTGCCATCTACTGGTGCAAGAATGAAACGACACTGAGGTGATCATTTCCTGTTAAATATCCTTTTGTTCTCAGGCAATTAAAAAAAGAAACGATTGCAGAATGATTAAGAGAAACTATAAGACTTCACCTTTTAATGCATTAACAGTAACAGACTAATTCAGATTTCTTTTGTGTTCCTTAGCAAAACAACTTTTACTGAGATTTTGAAATAATATGAGCAGTGACACTTAGCAAATCAGCTGACATTAATACAAACAGCAAAACTAAACTAAACCTACAATCCACGTTACAAGCTAGTTTTGTCATGCTCAGACTCATGCTGTTTTAACAGAGACGACACATCTAAGTGGCACAGTGACTGCTTCATAATGTAGGTTTGCATAGTTTCTAAAATTCGACAGGGAGACACTTGGCTTGATTGGACTTTGGTTTCCCGTTTAGACGGTTATTTGACTACTTTATGTACGCTGAGGTGGGATGTGTAAAAGGATCATTGGGTGGCTAAGGCTGAGGGGTCTTCAGTTCTCCGGGTTCGTGGCACTCTGCAGGCACTACACCTTTGCTCTACACCTCGCTCCAACAAATATGCCCTCTTCAACCACACATTGTCAGGTAAAGCCACTGGAAATATGTGAAATAAGGTTAGATGCCTGCCTTTGCTTTGTCTGTTAACATACTTTGTAAACATCTGTGTTTAAAGGTGCTGTATAAATAAAGTTATTATTATTATTATTATTATTATTATTATTATTATTTTATTATTATTTTATAGGGACGGAAAAGACAAAATGTGTTGAGATTTTCTTTGTAAACTGAACTCACCTCTGTTACATTCATCTCAGCCTCTCCTGATCCCTCCTTGTCGAGCTGCTTGAAAGACCCTGTTAAGGTTTCACAATGAACAGTTAACAGTCTGCAAACATACAGCATACATTAAAAACAACAGCTGTTGCAATACTCACTGAACATGGCTTCGAGCTTGACCAAGCAGCAAATGAAGTTGTCGAAGTCAACCATCTCATCCTCTGCATACCGCGCTACCAGAATCTGGTTCAGTCTGTTATTCAGTTTAAAACCTGCACAGAACAAACATAAAAATAAAAGAAAGCTTTACACTTCTTTTTTATGAGTTAGCATACAGTACATTTTCTGGAAATCATAATCAAGAGCATTATACCTGCTGCCTCCACAGCGAGACGCATCTCATATGAGCTCATTGCTCCTGACTTGTCGAGGTCAAAATCTCTAAAAATGACCTGGGAGACGCAGATAGAAATATGAAAAGGGATACAGATCATTGGAATCCTTTCTCATTCTTTTATTTGTCCTTACCAGCCACTTTCTGATCTTATTCCAGAGGATCTGAAACTCCACCAGCCCTAAACGTGCACTCCCATCTTTCTGGTAAGCAAAGTGTCAAGGGGTGAAACAACAGAATTTTAGCGTTTCTATTAAAAATCCTTGTTATTATGTTTTTGATCTATTCATGGCTGATAACTCAAGAGGATACGTCCATCAGGTTGACCATGGTCCTGCATGAGTCTGTACTGAAGCCATCTGTCTTCAGATCTTTGTCTGAAATAGCAAAAACACTCATCTAAAACAGTCTGTATGACAAAGACTCAGTCATACAGATGGGTGGTATTCACTGTACAGTGGAATCTAATACATTAGTGGGAGATTTGTTACCAATATGTAAAATTTCCAGAAGCTATTAATTGTTGACTAAAAATAAATAGGAAACTCACGGCGGGAGATGACTCTGTTTAGAATGGTCTTCAGCTCGTGAATAGAAATCTCCATGTCCTGGAGACAGAGAAAAGACAAAGAATGACTTTCCTGACTATATTTTCCTACCATAATAAAGGTGATAACATTTTAGACGTTACATCTTTAGAAATGATCTAAAATGCTGATGAAAATACAAAAAGCAAACAAAGATGCAAAACATAAAGACAGATGTGTTTTTCAAAACTTACCTCTCCTGCTAGCTGAGCGAACATGGACTTGAAAGAGTCGTCAATGTCGTCTTCGGTTATTTCATCCTGTAGGAAATCATAGATATATGATAGGAAATGGATTACAATCAGGGTTATATCCTGCTATTCGTAAAATATTTTAAGTACATTTTCTGTTACTGATACATACCTCATCATCTAAATCAGCAGAGATTTCATCATCCAGTTCTCTGCAATGGATAAAAAATATCATGAGATTGAATGTTTGCGCAATACAAATACATAAACTGGGGTTAATATCAGATGCAGAAGATCACTTACTCTGTTTCTGATTGCTTCTCAGTAAAGACTCTGAGGACAAAGTCAGCCTCCTTGCTGGGCTCAAAGGTGGAGGGGACGATGAGGTACTCTCCAGGCGGCAGACGGAGCCGTGTGCTCACCTCTCTCAGGTTGATGAAGGTCTCTGAGCGAGCGCACGATGAATGTGACAAAAAGAAGTTTTTCTTCAAATGGACATTCTGGCAGCCTCTGTACTAAGGGCAGAAGGAAACACAGCATGGGTTGAGACTTAGTTGTGTGTTTTTAGGTCCATTTAATTTAAATCACAAATATGTTGGACTACTTTTTTTTTAACGTGTAACTGCATTTCAATTAAACCTGGAATGGAGGGAAATGCCCCTTAAAGCTCTGACTACACCTCTGATAAGCAATACTGTAAAATATACATCTTTCATAGTAACTGGCCTAAAACATGAAACATCAACAGTATGGTTGTGTTCTAAATTGTTTGGCATAGTAAAAAGTGGTAGTAATTAATGCTCTGCTTACCTCTTCTGGGATCTGCACAAAAGAAGACGGGGGAGAAAAACATAAATGAGCTGAGGCAAGCTTTTAAAAATAATGTAATACAACCATAAGAAAAGCAAAGGGACAATACTGATTTTCCATCTCTCTTCTCACCTCATAGAGAGCAAAGCCAATGGTGTGCATGTCCTGACCATGGCGCCTATATCTGCGGCGGTCCTTCTGCATGAGAGCTACTAAAAAACTGCACGCCACCTCATCGTCCTCTGGGTCGTCATCCTCCTCCAGCAATGTGATCTTGTACTGAGGGTTGATCCAGAATGTGTCTACACAGACGGTGCATTTGTGTTAGCCTGTTTCACACGGTATCTAATTTAAGTCAATGTGTAGACTTTTACATAACAGGCATTTGTCTTTGCGACGGTGCAGTTTGGACTCACTGGGATGGTTCCTGCAGCCTCCAGCGGTGCTGCCTCTCCTCCACGTGCCGTAAAACTTGATGGTGTTCCAGTGGCTGAGACTATCATCGCTCAGAGCATCAGGAGTCAAGTTACAGATCTCTAACCGGGAAAACTGCCTCTTGAATTCACTGAAGGACATCCTGGAGGATCAAAATAAAGTTCTGCTTTAGAAACATGAATCCAGCTTTTAATAAAGAATGTTTCTAATGAGGAGGAGCATCACACACAGCTCTATATATATATATCATGTATCATGTGGATGGTTATTGTGGGGATCAAAACAAACAGACCAGCTGCACTCACATTTACATTTTCTTATTTACGTGGGCAAAATAAAAACAAACGTGAATCAGCTCAAAGCCATCACCAGCGTTCATTTTGTTTTGGCCATGTTAAATAAAAATACATATCTTTTTACACATATAGAATATGTAGATATATATCCCCAAGACCTGTAAACATAATCTGATGTATATAGTTGGTGGCATTCCCCTTTAATACATAACAGACAAATAAGAGAGGGGGATCAATCTTCTAATGTATTTTTATATTTTTTCAATATCATGGCCCCGTCTGCTGAAGCACAACTTTTCCACGATGGAGAAGCACTTATCAACATCAGTAAACGTTGTGTGGGTTTGGACTGAATGCAGCAGACCAAGAGAGGATCCCCACAAATGGCATACGCTAAGCAGACAATCAGACCAGAGGGGAGAAACGAAACCGAAAGTGCAGGACAAAGAGAGGGAGGAGAGCCATCATCAGGGCGAGGCTGGCCCTACTTGGACCGAGAGTTGTTCTGCTACCAAGCCTTCTTCTGGCTAATGTCTGGTCGCAGGAGTATAAATTGGATGAGATGTGATTAAGGCTCACTCAGCAACAGGAGATTAGAGACTGCTCTGTGCACATGTTCACAGAGACAGGGTTAACCCCTAACATCCCGGATCAAGCTGTTGCACTGGATGGGCAGACCTTGTTAAGAGCAATAAGGACACAAGACTCTGATGCAAATTGTTGTTGTTTTTGTTTGAATTTAAATGTTGTTTAAAAAACAACAAATCTACCCTCTGTCTTCTTCCTCTACCATAAAATACCTACAGTACATAAAACTGCCATACAGTACTGCAAAGCCTTGGACATCTTACCAAAACTCGCCATCTTCCATCTTCAGATGCAGGTCTTCCCGTTCTGAAGGGTCAATCTCATCCCATTCAGGAGAACTACACACAACAAGGCAATCAGGCAGGAATTAACATTCAGTATGAGATATAACATTCATAAAGGAAGAAATTAACCCATCAAAAGAGGGAGATTATTTAAGTACACAGGGATATTTAATATGCTTTGACTCACTCACTTGTCACTCCAGGCTCCAGTCCACTCCACCTGACCCCAAGGGTTGCGTATTCGGATCAGGCGTTCCATGTTGCCGCGGAAATCAACCTAAAAAACACACAAAGTTATTGGCAGCTTATTATTAAAATTATTCATACTAGTAATCTATTAAGAACAACAGAGTCATATACAGACAGACCTCCTTCAGTCCAGTAACTGAGTAGGCGTGGCCCTTCACAAGCTTCTTGAATGTAACAGCCTCCATGTCGAAGGCACTGGTGATCTGTAATAACATGAAAGCACGATTACTGCATCCGAATATGAATTGTCTGGTACAGAAATAAATAGAAGTGCTTTTAATGTTATTGGCTTTCTCAAGATGCTGCAACATTGATCTGCATGCCTTGGTGCTGTGCCAATGTATGCAGCACTTACATCGATGGAGCAGCCCAGCAGAGAGCCTCTCTCCAAGGCTTTTGCAATTATCCTGTACAGATCTCTGGGAGCACTGCGGAGCTCGTACATCTCAGACACACCTCCTGTGAAGTCCTCAAACCCTTCAGTGGTGCTTCCTCCTGACAGAGCCTCATAGGAGCCATTCAGCCTGACACCAACCACACATGTCATTAACAGCAGCACTGCAGAATGTGATTTACAATTTCCTACTAAGTACTCAAGTTAAATAATTTAGCAACTGGGCTTTCAATACCCACTTGGCATATGCCTTCTCCAACAGTGCACTCCAGAATTCATTGCCCTCTGCAGAATGGACAAACATAAGCTCCCCATCCTTGACAGGCAGTCTGTCATCTATCACAACATCCACCCACTCGCCGAACTGCCAGAACTGCAACACAGAGCAATAATCAGCGACTCCATCAATCTAAATTGCTTGCTGTACAGATGATGGGAAATGGACAACGTGGTGGATGTTCGTACAGTACCTGAAAGTGGAAGATTCCAGCGTAGTCGTCTTGGAAGGACTGCCCATGTGGGACAACACGATGAAGAAGCTTCTCATTCAGGGTGAGAGAGCCGATGGCTGCTAAGAGCCAGCAGTCACCTGCAATTGAGAGGAAGTATTTAACAATGTTTGTCTAATTCTGTCTATTTTTTATGGCCAGATTTAACCTTTTGAAACCTGAACAAATTGGCTTGATTTCTTTTGAAAATATGGAAAAAAAAGCAATGAGCAACTTATCAAGAAATAAGCACAAAATTAGTGAAAAGTTTCAAGAAAATGATGTGAAATTAGCAATAAATAAATAAAAAGAAAAAAAGAAAGAAAGAAAGAAAGAAAGAAAGAAAGGAAAAAGTACAATAATAGGAAATGACCTGGAAAAAAGTGGTAAGATAAAATAACATATATGAATAATAAAATAAAGATTTTTTTGTAACCTAATTTTAATTATATAATTACAATAATTATATAGTTGATTAATTAATTAATAGTCTTGATATATGACATTGTAATTTCATAATTTTCTGATGACTCTCTACCCCTCTCCTGTTTTTTGGCTAATTTTCAGGTCCTTTTCTTATCACCTTTTACTAAATGAATTACTAACTAAATTACAATTTGCAGAACGGTTCATGCCAAGCAGCCAATTGCTTTTTTCTCTCATGTTTTTGAAAGAAATCATACCACATTTCAAAGGTATTAATACTTGCTGAAAGGTGCCTTTTTAAGGGTTAAAGGTTTTTAAGGGTTAAAGCTCCCATATTATGATCACTTTTACGTTCATGTTTGTTTCAAGGTTTCTGAAAACATCTTTGTATGCTTTAATTGAAAAACAACACAAAAAACCCCATTATTTTTATATTGTCTGCCTGAAATTCAAAGGGCCCCAATCTTTGTTTCAAGTCTGAAACAGTCTATATAGTGCATTTGTGACATCACAGCATCACAGAAATCCTGAGTAAAGGAAATCCCACGTAAAGGAACAGTTTACCTTTTACAGTACTTATATAGCACCTTCACCTGCTTATATTTAAAAAATACATGGAAATCTTACATTTTACTATATGGGACCTTTTAAAATTAACAAGGGCTCACCCAGCGCTCCCTGACAGATGTCCGTCCTGGTGGCACCGTCCACAATGAACTGAGGGTCGTCTGTCAGTTCCTATGGAGAAATAAAATGTCTGAATGAAGACATTCAACTTGATCAAACACTCAGAATTCAGACTAATCGCACATTTTTCAATCTACTTTAAAGCCGCGTCATTGAACGTTGAAACCATTGCTATTATTGCATCTATGCGTCAACTTCCTGTGTTTTAATGAACGCTGTAAACAAATGTCAGAGTGAGGGAGTAGACAGGGAATGCCATGTGATGCCAACAGCTGCAGTGGTCTGAGAAGCTCCTGTCCCTACTTGTCCCAATTCTGTCTGAGTTTGCAGACATGAAATAACACTGTGTCATATGATATGTTGTTTATATATTTTTCTCTGTTGAGCTTCTGACAACACCAGCAAGACTCAGAAACACATGCCCGTTGTGAAATATTACATGAGTGGCAATCCAGAGAATAATATGTCCAGATTTATGTCTGGAGTCTTTTCATGTGTATATGGTGTATGAAACGTGTCTAATATCCTGTGTCCTATTTATATTAAATACATCAGTTTTATGCATTACTAGTAACCCCTCACCGTGGGCCTTTTCCACTCCACATCCCTAGTTTTGGAGGAATAAGGGGCAAGCTCCTTGAAGCCCAGGGATGGAGGCTCAGCAGGGAAACAGGGGTCTTCAAACAGGCAGCCCGACTCCACACATTCCTGCTTCAGTGCCTCGTAGTCCTGGTTGGAGAATTTCACAGCCTGATCCTTGGAGCCCATGCCTTCTGCCCGCAGCCTGTTGGCCTGTATGGTTGCAGATATCCCTCCAAACGGATACATACTGGCATGAGATAAAAATATGGCACTGGGTGGGTATGCATGGTGCTGTCTAAAAATAGCAGAGAACTAATCGGCAGCACACTCTTGTGTAAGGGTTACAGCACAGCAATCAGATGAAGGCGCGTGTGTAAAAAAATAACATTTATACTAGTGAAAAAGATTGTTGTTTTTTTTCTGGTGATTGGATTGAATGTACCTTCAACGGATTAGTCAGACCCCATGTGGTTAAAGATATACTATGCAGGATTTTCCTTAACCCTTTGGAACCTAGAGCGACTTCATTTTTCTTGTTCTGCTTTCAGACACCTTACACAAGTAATTAAACCTTTGAATGCTGAGCAAATTGGTGCGATGTCTTTCCAAAACATGGGAAAAAAGGCAATAAGCAGCTTGGCAGGAAATGTTCCACAAAGTGCAAGAAATTAGTACATTTAGAAAAAAATATTTTTAAAAGAAGCTGGAGAAAATTGTTTTGGGAAAATGTCTAGGAAAATATGTCAAGGGAAAAATGAAAAAAGCTAGAGCGAAAAAATATGTGTATTATTTTCATGATTACATATTTGAAACTGTGTCACTGAATAATATTTTTTTCTTTTTTTCTTACTTTTCACCAAGTCGGACTTGCCTTGTTTTCATTTTGTCGTTTTTTTAAAAAATAAAAAAATTAAAAATTCATGTAGTTTTCTGGATTTTTTTTTTTTACTAATTTCTTGCTAATTTTGGGGTCATTTCTTATTTCATTACTCACTGGCATCTTTTCATGTTTTTGCAAGAAATAACTTCAACTTGCTCAGGTTTCAAAGGATTTAAAGACAAAAAAATGTATAGACTTAATTACTCTCAATAATCATTCATGGCCCATTATAAGGGTGTGACAGTGTATTTATCTCCAGAGACCCTGCTGTCTAACTGTATTTTCCTATTTTCTAATTATTTTGCTTTGTTTAGGACTTTTCGGGTACATCATGCAGTTGAGATCGAGACTGAAAGGTCCCAAAGTCAGATTAACATGTCTTTAAAAATGATAAAGCAGGTTAATGGTACTATATAAATACTGTGGAGGCATCAAAACACTCAATGTCATGTCAGAGAAATGCACAGCGTCTGTATTCAGAAATATTTGCTTTAAAATGAGCTGTCAGGACTTCGTGAAGTTGTGATGTCACAAGTACACTGTATAAAGGTGGAAAGTGCTGCCACGATGCCAATACAGTCATTCCTCGGCTGCAATGACGGTGCAGAGACGCGGAGAGTGCAGATGTGAAAGACCCAGAAACACCGACCAATCAGAGCACACTGGGCTTTTTCAGGATGAGTACATAACCAGACAGGCACTAAAACTGAGCTTTCAGACAGATGGTGAATACAGTTACATTCAGATAGATCCTAAAAAAATAATGAAATAATCGTGAAAAATAATGTGGTTTTTGAACATTAAAAGCATGTAAAAAATTTCTGGTCAATACCCAAAATACAAGTATGTACCTGAAAATGAGCATGACATGGGACCTTTAATAAAAAAAAAAAAAAAAAGGTGCCAAATTGAAGCAGCACGCATCCCAGAGGAGGGTACAAAAATTATGGACACAGGTCCGAAAAATCCCACACAAATATAGTAAGAGGAAACGCAGAGCGGGCAAAGCTGGTTCCACAACAAGAGTGAATCAGGGGGTGATTTTCACTTTCGGCAGTGATTCCATTTGCAAACAGTATCTAAAAAAATCCTGCATAGCATACCTTTAAACTTTTCTCAGAGTGGTGGGGGTGCGTTGGCAGGACCTGTAAACTCAGTATTCCTAATGTTGTAGCTACAGCCCTACGAAAGTAAATTCTGCAACTAAATAATTCAGATCCTTAATAGAAATGTACTGGAATTTTTATTTTTTTTAAATCCAACTCACTTTACCAAGTCAATAGTATGTGAAATCAATGTAAAAGTGCTGCGATGGAAACTTCAGTTAGACGCTGATATACATAAAAGCCCAGCAGAGAATTTATGGACATAAGAAAATCGATCAGAAGTAAAGTGATTACTGAGGAATGTGAGACAAGACACCACCTGAAACACAACAAACCCAGGAATAACAAAAGAACTTGAAACATGAAGAAATATGATACCTTGTCTGTATAGGCAGGCTGAGAGGGGAAATGAGACAAAAAAAGAGGGAGAGAAAGGTCATTAACTCAAGTTTTGGCATTGGGAAAGATAAAGTGTTTTTTCTTTCAAATAATTTGGATTGCACTGAGTATGAGAAGCTTGCACAGCCCTAATGGACTTTTGTGTTTGCCACTCAGCAGGGTGTTTTTGTCTCCTTCCTGAATGCACTTGTTGTAGTTTTTTAATGCATTTTTCAGA
Source organism: Plectropomus leopardus (assembly GCF_026936395.1). NCBI lineage: Eukaryota > Metazoa > Chordata > Actinopteri > Perciformes > Serranidae > Plectropomus > Plectropomus leopardus. The sequence goes on from NC_142188.1 coordinate 22,761,145, forward strand.
GACTTTCACAACTTTTAGTCAAGTCTCCAGGGAGGATATAAAAGCTTTGAGAGGAAACTAAGAGTTAAAAACAAAAAAACTAAGAAGTTGTTAGATTTAATGCTGTTACCCAGCTATTCCTTTCTGAATTTGTGCCACAAAAACCAGGACAGTAAATGATCACTTCAACACTCAGCTCTACTGGAAAGGAATCTTAATGAGCTCAGTTCAGTAAACAGTCCATTGAAAGTAAAAGTGGAAACTTGGATGGAGCTGCAGTGGTGAGGGAACAGAGAATCTATGAGATAACAGGATTTAGTTTAGTTTTTATAATGAGTTGGACGGAAAAAAAAAGTGTTGCTGTGGAAAAACAGGCTTTGCTTTTCATAGAAACAATTCTGCAGGCGAGGTAATTGTTTGTAGTGACAGCCCCCCGGCCCTGAGGCCCCCCATGCCCTTAGAGTCTGCAGGAATGTCCCCCTGCTCTGTCTAACTGCTAAAGAGAGACTACTGCTGGCTAATGACCAAAAGGATATCTCTATTTTTCTCCCCAATGGGCTCTGAAAAGCTGATCCATGCATTCCTGTAATGATGTCATCTATAGGACTTTAACCTAAACAATGCCCTTAAACAACCAACAGCCTCTGTGTCAAAACAGTGTGGGGTCCCCTCTGTAATGCTGCACATATGTCGGCTGCAATGTGAAATCACAGGCCTGGTTGTTACTATGGAAAAGTCTCAGCGTGTCAGATATGTAATGCAGACTGTTTACAGCACCTGTTCAATAGCACAAGCAGGCCTGTGTTTTTTATGGCCTGCAGCCTGCTTCAAATACTGCAGGAAACAATAGATCCTTTACAAAACTCACTCCAACACTGCATCTGAATTAAATCTGAGGGCCTAAATATAACAGCTGTGAGGACTATTATTAGTGCTACAGCGTACAGTGTATTAAATCCAACAAACCGCACGATTGCCTGCACTATAATAAAACCACAAGGCACCGTTACCTCAAGCTGGCTAATTCAACACATTCAATGACATGAAAGAAATGAAGCGATTACACTCACCACCGCTTTAAAGGCAATTTAAGGCTCCTTCTGAATAGGTCTGATAGAGGCGATCGTGTAAATCTGTGGAAAGGGGGCAGTGGTTTGGTAGTCTGAAGCGCAGGTCCAGGTCCAGCCCTCTCCGCTGTACACACTGCAGGAAAGACCAGCCCCTGCAGGAGGAGGGGCCACTGCTCACACCCGGCACCGCACACACACGGCCGCTAGAGGTGCTCCAGTTAGTGGTGATGATCAAATCAAACGCATGCCTTTAAACTTACATAACTTCAACAATAAAATAATGAATAAAGATTAATTCACAAAGATTATAGTATGAGACAATGTAAGACTAAAATTAGCTTTAAAAAAATATAGATTTTTTTTAATAGTGTTGCATTTAGCCTGTTCATTTTTATATAACCTTTATTTAAACCCCATTGAGAGCAAGGATGCCCTGATTGCATTACATGTAAAAGCAACACAGGCACACCACAGTATACACTACAAAAAAACGGAGAAATGCAGTTGACACTTAGGTGCACATTAAAAGCAAAAACACACTGCATACATCAACAAAAAGCCCAAATCATCAACACATGGGACAACATGAATCAAAGAATAATGTAGAAGATGAACATTCTATAAATGTATACAAGATACCAAATATGTTTTGGTAAAAGGAAATAATTTTCAATCAAAAAAATACTCTGCCTCAATTCAAAGTGATATTGAATTTTAGTTATAAAACCCCAAACAGTAGAGCAAATTATTTTAGTTATAAGTATAGGCTAATTAAAAAATGCATTTAACAAACAAAAACAGCCTTCCTAAGTAGCAAATGTCACAGGTAAACAAGAGCTGGCTGAAGAGTATTTATGTCTTCCGTTTTCATGAACGCATTAGAAAACAAAACCATGGAAAGTGTTAAAATAGAAACATCACTATGGTCAGGTCAGTATAAAATATTATCATTTTTAAATTAATAATTGTGTCAATTGACTCCTATCTTTATCAGTCCTCTTGATAACCTGAAACAATTGTGTGTCACCTGAGAGATAACGTGCAGTAAATTACTGCAAAGGTTAAAGGTCAATTCGAAGATATGCAGCTACAGATGTTACAATACTTTGTCCTTTGGTTATAACAGATTTTGTGTCACTTCATTAGCACTTTATTCAGTAAATGGTTTAAGCCTTTGAAACCTGGATGGACATCAGGTTCTTGCTTTATGTTCAGATGCCTTTTACAAGTGTTTAAATCTCTGAAACCTGAGCAAACTGGTTGGATTTCTGTTGAAAACATGGCTCAAAAAGCATGAGCAACATGAAAAAAATGTCCCTAAAACTGCTAGAAAGGTGATAAAAAGATTAACTAAAAATTAGTATAAAAAAGATTATAATTCTATATTTAAAGTTAATTACATTTACATTTTTAGAACTTTTTAAAGCCATTTCCTTGACTATTTTTCTTGATTGTGTCTTTACAATTTCCTTTTATTTTTTGTGTGCTTATTTTCAGGTAATTTTTCTTATAACTCTTTCTTTACTGATTTCCCACTAATGTGAGGTAATTTCCTGTAAAGTTGCTTATAGCCTTGCTTAGGTTTCAAGGGGTTAATAGAACATGTCTTGTGATGACTGAATCAGAAGAAAAGTGTCGCTACAGTCAGAGGAGCAGAGAGTGTCTCTCTGTGCCTCTGCATCAGGATGTCTGAATTTTATTCACCATACAGTGTGTGATGCAAAAAAAAATCAGTATTAACATGTTTAATTCTGCTGAGTATGACTTACCTTATCTAGAATAGTTAGTAAATGTAGAGGTCAGAGCAATGTTGCATTCAGGGTAACAATAGCTTTTACTTACACAAGCTCATGACAATGGGCGATGTCTATTAGATGTTTGGTAAAAACAACAGTACATGCATAATTAATCATTCGCAATACCACAAATACACTCTGTCAATACATTAGAGCCACAGTGAAGCAGTTGCTAACATTAGAAGAGACATAAATCATTATAAGACTGTTAAGAACATTTGTAACGGCTCATACAACATAACATTTCATTATACTTTTATCAGAGTGTGTTGATCAATTATCCACTACTTGAAGCTGTTGTTCAGTATGTCAGCAAACTGCCCCAAAAGATCAATAACCAAGAAACTCAAAAGACGTGTTTTGGGTTTTTTTTAGAGCTTGGCCCCCATTTAAGTGCAATGTTAGTTGAGTTATTCAAATTAAACAACTGATGTAGTTTGTGTGTCTCATGAAAAAAGAAGGGGTGTGTTTTTTATTGGCTCTCATTTGTCATGTCAGTGTTCACAAACAAGACTGTGTCGTGTGCACGCGACATTCAGTGGTGTGCGACAAGCACTTCCTCCAGCTTCCCACAATAGTAAAGCCAGCGAGTTTTGAAGGCACTGTGAATAACCTCAGAATTGCTATCTAAGAGGACACTCCACATGTCCATGGACAGATTAGCAGACAATGGGCCCTTGGGCACAGATGTGCAATGGGCCCCACCCCCTTTTCGGCATAAGAGCACACATGGGCACATGGACTTTGTAGTGTCTTTTGTATGTTTTTTGTGTGTCTTTGTGGCAGTGTTGTGTCTCTCTGTGGTTGTTGGGCCTGTGCCTTTAGGCCCGTTCAGTAATCCATCCATGCACATACTGGGCGTGGACGGTTGACATTTGGAAACATGGCATGTAATATGGCATGTGTGTGGTACAGAGGCAAATATTTCAGCTCAGACGTCAAGAAAAGTCCAGAAAATCTGCTGAAATTAAAGGATTTGTCTGCAGAATGCACTCTTCTGTGTAATCCAGAGATGGACTGCTTCTCTACCTGCAGCAGTAACACATGCAGCTCATCATGTTTGCCTTGACACAGCATCAGAAGCTCTAGCAGTCACTCTGCACCACTGGCACTGGTCTGCCGTTTACTAGGTTCTCTAAAAGTATCAGTTATATTCATTGTCCTCTCTGCTCTCTTTTCTGAGGTAATCTAAACAAGGGTGGACTCACTACCATTCAATACTTATTATGCATATTGTTATGGGGCACTTCAGTGGCTTCCACATGAATCATCCTTTCATAAAGCAAACAGTTTTTTATTTAACAGCTGAAACAACAGTGAAGCTCCAGAGTAAGCCAGCCGATCACTGAACAAAAACTGTTTGACTAAGGATTAGCTTTGCTGTACTTTGCACAGAGGATGTAAGTACAGAATGAGGATATAAGATGATGTAAGAGCATAATGTATGATATGCTCAAAAGCAGACAGGACCTGGCAGACATCCCAGTGTTGCAATTTTGTTTAAATCCCATTCTTATTCTCGCTCAATTTAACGCTTGCTTACTTTCATACGTTTAAGCTTTCCTTTCACAACTCTCAGCTGTATGCAATGCATTTAATCTGTCACAATAACTCTGTTTGAGGAAAACGCCTCAACATTTGTTTTATTTTTTTTTAAGCGCTTGAATGTTAAAATGTTAATATTGTCTAATATCATTACATTTTAGGCAAATTTAAATCAAAATAATTGCATCCTCTGACATCAGGAAGTGGGAGACAATGATTGCAATACATTAGCCGCTCCCATCACACAGACTCAAACACAAAATCAAATGAGACAATGAGAGTGGTTCCTCAATTTGCCTTTAGGTGTGTCCCTATTTGTATTTTGGCTGTGGCCACAGCTGTTTCTCAGATTTGCTTAGGGTTGCTGCTGTCTATTTTGCTCACCTGCCCATTGAAGGCCCCTCCCTGTCTATGATACCACCCTGTTTTTTCCTCAGCTGTGGCAGCTATAAAGGAGACTGGCACAAAGACAGAAAACGTTGACCCAACTCAAAGAGAGGAATCAACATCCAGGCAGTCTTTAAATACTTGAAGGGTGAGGATGACTTCCACGGCAGACCGACTGGCCCATCAGCAGGACAGGGAACAAGGCGCTGGCACTAACCAGAAGGCAGTGAAGTTCTCCCAACAGGATTATGAGACTCTGCGCCAGCAGTGTCTGGAGCGTGGATGCCTGTTTGAGGACAGCTGCTTTCCAGCTGAGCGTAAATCACTGGGCTACAATGAGCTGGGACCATACTCACCCAAAACCAGGGGCATTGTCTGGAAAAGGCCAACGGTAAGAAGCCACTGAGCAGAAATGGAAAAAACAGAAAGACAAAATCAACACTCTTTGCACAATGACTTGTCAGTATTATACGACTTTTTTAAAAAACTGAAAATGCAACAACTTAATCCTTTTTAAACAAAGACTTGTGAAAGCAGAGGCAAAAGGCAATTGAAAGAATAGTTGTAAACAGGGGCGTAGCACCAAATTCTGGGCCCTATGCGTAAACAGTCTGTGGGGCAACACAATTCCTCTCTTGATCCATGTCTCTCAGGTGCACATTTTGGTGTTCCTTTTTTTTTCTTTTCCTTTTTTAAAGTCTGTCATACAGATTATTTTCTTCCCGTCATTTCCGTCTTTTTTCTGTTTTTAGAACCTAGATTTCCCTTTTTTGTGGTAAGGCTTAACAGTGTACTTTGGTGCTCCAACAACATAAGCAGTCACTTTAGCTGCAGTTAGACACAGCTCCTGGTGTAGAAGTGGGCTAAACCATTTTGCACCTTTAAGGAGTAAGAGGGGAGAGTTTCCACTATTTTTTATAATGCAAAATTCAGTCTTTTAGCTGATGTATTTATTCAATTTTAACTACGTTATGGAAAGACTCAATTAGAAACAAAAAACTGCAAGCAAAACAAACTTTTCATTCCAGGTTTTTCCAGGGCCCCTCTCTCCTGGGTAATTAGTTTCACATTAACACCCCTGGTTGCATCACAAACTTGAAATCAGCAGAAAGTTAAACTTATGCCCCAAATACTGTACTATCAAATAAAAAAGTGCTAAATACTTCATTCACCATAGTAATAATCCCTGGAGAGAATTTTATTAAATATTTTGGATCACTGTAATATTATGGTTTGTGTGATTTATTTTCATGGGCATAATTTTATTTTTAACAGTCATCATATAACAATCACTGAATGACACTTCCTGTTACTGCTTCCGCAGTATGATACTGGACAATCCCACAAAGGTTTCTCAAAACTGCCCTCAAATGTTCAACTTTTGGTATGTTTCTTTATAGGAGCTGTGCTCAAACCCAAAGTTCATTGATGATGGAGCCACAAGAACGGACATTTGCCAGGGAGCTCTGGGTAGGTGGATAAGTGGATGATTGAATGGACAGATGAATGGGTGGTTGCTGGGTTGCTTTGTGTGTGTTTTTCTTTAGAGGGGAACCACAAACATCAGTAATTCATACCCTCCACCCATTCTGTCTGTAAGAAGAAATCCTCACAGAGGTGGTTTGTTGGCACATGTTGTTTTCATCACAGCTGCACTGCGGTGAATGACACATATTGCCCAATCTCTGTATCTGCTCCTACTGTGCAGGTGACTGCTGGCTTCTGGCTGCAATCGCCTCTCTGACTCTAGACCAGCGGATCCTGACTCGCGTGGTTCCCCATGGACAGAGTTTCACTGAAGGTTATGCTGGGATATTTCACTTCCAGGTCAGACAAAGGCCTTTCTCATCTCACCGCCAACTGTGACCTTCGAGAAGGATTTTTGTCTTTTTTTCCCCGTTTTTTTACTGCCATGTCCAAACTTTAAATGATCAATTATTTTAATGAAAACTTGCATTCTTTTGTGCCTTATACACATGATACTTAAGTGCAACATCAGCCAGAATTTCAACAAACATTTAGCACTGTAAATGTTGAATCTCAATGCCACATCCCTTATATCAATGTCAGTTTTGGCAGTTTGGTGAGTGGGTGGACGTTGTGGTCGATGACCGTTTACCTACCAGAGAGGGAAAGCTGCTGTTCGTTCACTCAGCGGAGGGCGCAGAGTTTTGGAGCGCGCTGCTCGAGAAGGCCTACGCCAAGTATGGATCGTATATCTTTTAATCAAAATATTAATGAATTGAAAATGTACCATCTATTCACATGCCTTTGCGTCTGACAGGGTGAATGGCTGCTATGAGGCCCTGTCAGGAGGAAACACTATTGAGGGTTTTGAAGATTTCACAGGAGGGATCGCAGAAGTCTACACCTTAGGCAACGCTCCATCAAACCTCTTCCAACGTATGCAGAGAGCCCTGAAACTGGGATCACTGATGGGTTGCTCTATCAATGTAAGTGTTATTTTCATACTGATTTGCATGCTGGTGTGCAGACACCAACCGTGGCACAAGGACGTCATCTTATTCAAAGTGTTGTTCTTGGGGTTTTCAGATCACCAATGCCTATGAGACAGAGGCAGTGACAGTTCGCAAACTTGTCAAAGGACATGCGTACTCAGTCACTGGTGCAGAGGAGGTATATTATGGTTTATTTAGACTATCAATAATTAGGTGGTTTTCCTGTTTATTGCATGTAAATTGCATTGCCTACATTGCTCTTTGTCCAAGGTTGATTATCGTGGAAGGCCAGTTCAACTGGTCCGCCTCAGGAACCCATGGGGTCAGGTGGAGTGGACTGGGTCTTGGAGTGATCGGTAAATACTTACGTTCTAGATTCATTAACCATCAGCTACCACTGATCAATTACACAATTCTCATAAAAGCTTGATTTAAAAAACGATTCACAATTAGATCCAGCGAATGGAGCCATATTAGTGAAGATCAGAAATCAAAGTTGAACCACGTGGCTGAGGATGGAGAGTTCTGGTAAGCTTATTGTCTTTAACCATTCAATAAATGAAATAATTTCGATGTTTTGTTTCAGCTGTAATATGGTAATCCCCTACCACACTGGTTCCCAGACTTGGAGCCCTGACCTCCAATAAGGGTTGTGAAAGCTTCACAGGGGGATGCAAGGCCTTCTTGATTTTAAGAGGTGTAGAACTCTGGGAAAAAAATCACATTTTTACATGCACATGTTATTTTCACAGCGCTTTCACTCTCTGCTAAAGGCCCCATCCTACATTAGAAACGTTAAAACAAGCCTTAAGGATGTATGACTGTTTAAAATATAAAAATTCATAATGCAAAGAATCATATAAAAGTTTCATACTGTACTGTTATTGTTATTCATTATGAAATATTCATAAAGTATGTCATGTAGTTGTCAGTTTACTCAATGAAAGAAAAGGGGCTACTTCAGGAAAATGTTTCGGAACCACTGTCCAACATCACCAGAGCAACGACTGAGTCTCAGATTCACGTGAGTATAAGAGGGTGTGAAAAGAATGTGTACCCTCCTCAGGATGTCTTATTCAGACTTCATGAGGCAGTTCTCCAGTCTGGAGATCTGTAACTTGACCCCAGACACGCTGATGAGCGACGATGTGGGCCACTGGAACAACTACCAGTTTGAAGGGATGTGGAGGGTGGGCTCCACCGCTGGCGGCTGCCGCAATTACACAGGTATGACAGAAACCACACCAAGACACACCATGTGTCTGTCAAGAAGTTTGGCTACACAACTTCATATAAAGGTTCACATATTGGTGTTTTCCAGCCACGTTCTCATCCAACCCTCAGTTCATGGTGCGTCTGGAGGATGTGGATGATGACCCACTGGACGGAGAGGATGGGTGCACCTTTCTGGTGGGGCTGATGCAAAAGGACGGTCGACAGCAGAGGAGGCTTAACCGCAATCTTCAGACCATTGGTTATGCCATTTATGAGGTGTCTATGAATGATTTCACAGGGCTGCAACTCATGATGATTTTTATTGTTGACTAATCTGTTGATTATTTTCTTGATTGATTAATTAGTTGTTTGGTCCATACAACGAAGTGAAATTAATATACTTCATTTCGAACATTAAAATGAAAATAATAAATACATAGATAAATATATAAAGTAAAAATAACAGTGGACCTATATAACAGATTTTCAATAGTAAATAACAGAAAATGGTGAAAAATGTAAACCAGTATTAACCAAAGATGACCTAAGATGACATTTGCAAAAGTCTTTTTTAGTCCACGACCCAAAGATATCCAGTTTACTGTCATAGAGGAGTAAAGAAACAGGAAAATATTCACATTTAAAGGGCTGGAATCAGAGAATTTTGACCTTTTCTTTCTTAAAAAAAAAAAACTCAGACTGATTAATTGATGATCAAATTATTTGGCGATTCATTTTAATTTAATCGATCAATTGTTGCAGCTATGCAATTCGATATTTCAATTGTAATAGTATCCTGTATTTGCCTAAATTTCTAAAACACTTCTTCTGTCTGTTTCCTTTTCACAGGTCCCAGATCAGGTTTGTATTTGTATTTATACATGCCAGAAATGATCTCTTACTCAAAACTAATTCTTACATGTAAAACAGACATCAAAAGTGTCACGAGCATTGCTTGATTGCATTGTGAATTGCTGGTATGGCTGTTTGGCTTTCCAGTAAGAAAAGCCCTTTTCTCCTCTTAATGTACAGTACAAAGGCTGCAGCAATGTTCACCTGGGTCCAGACGTGCTGCTGCTACAGAGAGCTGTGGCCAGGAGCAGCACTTTCATCAACACACGGGAAGTGTGTGACCGCTTTAAACTTCCTCCAGGAGAATACGCCATAGTCCCCTCCACCTTTGAGCCTCACAAGAATGGCAGCTTTCTTCTCAGAGTGTTCTCAGAGAAACAGGCTGCAACCAGGTATCTGAGTTACAGCAACACACAGACTGATGGTGCCTGCAGGGCCGTGTAGAGATCAGAGCCTTTACTTCGACAGCCATCTAGTGGCCAGCTCCCTCCTTAGAACATCTTTGAAATTACAATCAAAAATTACCATGAATGTCATTCTCTTGCACACCAACAGAGTGTGCTCAAGCTATGGATTTATTTTTCTTTTTTTCAGTCCAGTGGAGGAGAACATTGAAGCTCAAATAGAGGAGGTAATAAAAACAAAACCACAAATATTGATTATCTGCATGAATTGATGTGAAATGGTTATGGTCACTTTTTAAGATAGTCTTTCCTCTTCAGCATTAAGATTGTGTGAGTCATGTTAAAATTTAAATGCTTCAAAGGCCAAGTGTGCAGAATTTAGGAGCATCTATTGGCAGAAATGATATATGATTCTCTTAGCTGTGTTTAAATTAGTGTATAATCACCTGATAAAACGAATCATTGTGTGTTGTTACCTTAAAATAAGCCATCTACTGTATATCTATGTAGAGAGTTTGCCATGTTGTTTGTACAGTTGCCCAGAATGGACATACTAAACATTCTGGTTCTAGGCCATTCATGTTTTTGCATCCGTAGTAGTCTTTCTACATGTGTGGCACACGGGGCAATGTCACTTGGTTTCAATCTACAATTTCACCATTAGATGCCACTAAGTCCTACGCACTAGACCTTTAAGCATCTTAGACTCAACATTCATCATTGTTTAAAAATGCCTAAAAACCGAGCAGCCAGTGCCTTTATTTTGCAATAGTGACAAAGACCTATCTGTGTCTCCCTCTGACAGGAGGAGGTGTCTGAGAGTGATGTGGATCCTCATTTCAAGCACCTCTTCAAGCAAATTGCTGGCAATGTAGGTAGAATAACATGGTATCTGACAGTAAATGAAATGCACAAACAGCGTTAAATCTTAAATTATAACTCATGTTGTAACATGCATTTCACAAATAGGACATGGAGGTATCAGTCTTTGAACTGGTTCGAATTTTGAACAATGTCGTCTCTCACCGTGAGTATACTAAACTCTTACATATACTCTTACATATACTGATGTGTAGCCTTTTATTTTTGTTGACTTGAACACTTGACTTGTCACTTTCCCGCAGGGTCTGACATCAAAACAGACGGCTTCAGCCTCGAGACAGGCCGTCTCATTGTCAGTCTGCTGGATGTATCCTTTTTTAGAAAACGAGCAGCTTATAGACTTAATTTTGAAATATGGGGATTTAGATGTGTCATCACTGGGAAATTAAGATCTGTAAATGATAACTAAATTCATAAACCAGGATGAACTTTTACATGAACCATAACTTTTCTCAGAAAGATGAGAGTGCCATGCTGGGCCTGATGGAATTCCACTTGCTTTGGAGCAAAATCCAGAAATACCTGGTAAATTTTGATTTGCATGTTTTGAAATCAGTGTTGGTCATGCTGGACTACCTGGCTAGAATTTTTTTTAAAGCAACTCATCGATGCCTGGGTTATACAGAAGATCTTCAAGAATCACGACACAGACAACTCAGGCACCATGAGCTCCCACGAAATGAGAGGCGCTGCCACTGAAGCAGGTAACACACATTATCACTTTAGGAAAATTTCATGCACTAAACCCTATTTCAAAAAGACAAACTATTTCCATTTGATTCATTTCATGTTATGTCTACAACTGTGGCTGATCTCCCTACAGTTGACACAGGATCCTCCCACCCCTCTACACAAACACACACACACACACACAAACACACACACACACACACACAAAAACACACATACATACATATACACACATCTATATGGCTAATTTCTTCGTTCGTTGGTGACAACTGCCCAGGGAGGGAATTTTTATGCAGCTCCCCTGTTTACATTTCATTAAGCATACTTAGGGCGGGGCCGTGATTGGTTGTCTGCAAGGTGTTGTCTATGAGTCAGATCCACTCCTCGCTCATCCACAGCTCCACCCTGTCATCCAAATATTGTCACTTTTGTCTCCAAAATACCATAGCCGCTTTTACACAGAGATCACGCTATAGGGCTGCAGCGGAGTCGTCTTTTTGTACCGCCCCTCAATTTTTACACAGAAGCACACAGAACTACATGTGACAATTATGTGTCTGCAGCACTTTTTAATGGCAGAACATCTCAATCATAGTCATTTATCTCTCCTATCTATTACAGCCTCTGCTCTGAGAGCAGGGAACTGCCAGTTCTTATTGTTTTCCAAATTTGCGGACATTTACAGCCACTGTGGAGGAGTGGCAGGGGCAGCTAACCTAGGGTGCTCTGATAATATTTGCTTTTCCTTTTTCAAATGTAGCAATTTAGATATTTTGCCTGCAGATTTTCTTAGGGTTATTGTATTTTTGAGGAAAGCATACCACTGCAGTTGACATACGGTTTGAAATATGACATGCTTGTAAAAAAGCATTGTGGGTGGGGGGGGGATTACAGCTTTTTAAACACAGTAACCTACTTAACCTGTGTTTCTTATTTTTCTGGTCTGCATCTGACCACTGAGCCCTGCAGGAAGAAATAACAGCATGTTGTCACACCTGATGGGGTGTGTGTGTGTGTTTCTTGACAAGGCAGTTACTGGCTTACTGGACAAGCCAGTTAGAGGACTTCCTCCCTGCACATAAATATTATTCGTATATTCTTTGCCACAGGAACAAAACAAGCATGGGTGAGGCTTGGAAACATAACTCTTCCATCATTACCCTCCTAATAACTGACACCTTTGTAAGACTTTACTCCCACAGGATCAGAAATAATCCACTTCTATGAAATTGACCCTACAAGCTAAAAAAAAAAAAAAAGAAGCGATAAGTGACGCCTGTTTTTTGTCCCCAGGTTTCCACGTCAACAGTACCGTGCTGCAGGCCATTGTCAGTCGTTATGCCGATGCTCAGTACGCCATAGATTTTGACAGTTTTGTCGGCTGTCTCATTAAACTGGAAATGCTCTTCAGTAAGTATCAGCAAACACAGCCATACCCCATCAGTGTACCTCATATTGATCTGCAGGATCTGAGAGCTGTTGGCGTGTTAACATGACCAGTAATTTTTTTTTTTTTCTGTTCCTCAATCAGAAATGTTTAAGACTCTGGAGAAAGCTGACACAGGGAAGATTGAGCTGGATATGCAACAGGTGTGTGAGAGAATAACAAAAGCTGCTGGTGTCTTGGCACTTCTAGTTTAGACTGCTTGTTATATAATTTTGTTTTCTTTTACAGTGGCTGTGCTTGGCGATCTACTAACTCTGGATACAAGTTTAGCGGGGATTTTTTTGCAGTATGTGCAGAACGATTACCAATTAATTAATTAAACAGTTACATTTCATATATACCTGCTATATCATTCCAAATAATGCAAATGGATAAAATGTATTTTTAAATTTGAATAGTATTTGCATTGGTACATGTAAATGATATTTACTACACATATGTTGTATCACATACATGTATTTTTCCAATTTTTCTTGTTTTTTTTTTTTTTGTAGTTGTTTTTGCAGCAGTGAACTTTTGTCCTATTAATTCTGTCGCATGTTATATACAAAAATAATAAAGAAACAATGGCTTCTGGATTATTTTTAATCTAAATATCTTGCACAAATCAGACAAATTAAATGGTTAAAATAGTAGATATATCAAGAAATATTCATACAGTCTGTGCATCAGTTTACTTTTTTTTTTTAACTGTTTATGATTATTTATGATAATTTTGTGATGCACCACAGTAAGTGTGGTGCTCAGCAGAGCCCAATTAGATAGAAATATACCCAAGAATTTATTCCACTGATCACATTTCGTGGCCCAGCCCAAAGTTTCACACATCCACCAATGTGAACCACATCTGAGCAGCTTATGGGCCATAAACTAAAGCCAGATGGAAAGTAGGCTGGATATAACAGGTGAGCCAGAGCAGGTTTGCTGTCTGGTATGAACAATAAAGGGTGTGGTGAAAGTTGAGCCGCTCATTCGACAGAGAGCTTGTCTAACAAACGCACGCACACACTGGGAGACGGTCGTAGTGGGACAGAAAGTTTTATAGTTTCTTGATATGTCTGGAATGGCAAATCGACTTAAGCACAACCGAGACAAATCACATGGGATAGGATCCAACAGCCAGGCGGTGAAATACCTCAACCAGGACTATGAAGAGCTGAAGAGATGCTGTCTGGAGCAAGGGCGGCTATTTGAGGATGAGTACTTTGAGGCTTTTCCCTCATCCTTAGGCTTCAAAGACCTTGGACCAAACTCCTACAAAATACGGGGCGTCACCTGGAAAAGGCCCACGGTGGGTACAATAAGTAACTGAAAACATTTGCTGAAAGTATAGGCTGGTTGGATGTGGCTGCAGTTTTTTTACATGCTCGAAAAATACAACCCCTCGGCTATAGTAGATTAGATTATTAATTATTTTTATCTTTTGTGTCTGTCTATTCCATCTTATTTTGAATTATTTTGTGTAGAAGTAGTATTTAAGCTTGTTCCTGCTTGTCCACATACCAGATATTGAGGTTTTTATGTTGATTGTATAAACCAACATGCTGTCTCTCATTATAAAAAGTGACTGACTTCTCACAGACTAAGTATGGGTGTGATCCCACATGCAAATTGGATGCTGTTTTTCTCCAGTGTGCAAAGATCCAAAGAGTTACATTTTGTACAGTATATATATGAGTACATTTGATACATAGCATAAACATTATATTGCTAATGTTCGGATGCATTACAAATTGTCTCCTTTTTTATTTTTGTCTTCCTTCAGCAATTGTGCAACAATCCAAAGTTCATAGTTAAAAATGCAACCAGGACTGACATTTGCCAAGGAGCACTTGGTAAGACACACACACACACACACACACACACACACAATATAATTCTTTCAAATTGTTCAATGTCTGTTTTTTACCTTTCAAACATTTATTTTCCCATTGAATCACCTTCAAATGCCTTTTGATGGCACAATTACATTTTTATTTAATTTGACAAACAACACATTGATTTGCATCTTCAGCTATTTGAATAGATGACTTTGCATGTTTATCTTAGACTGTCACAGTTGGCAGACGTGGATGAAGTAACTTACTGATCTGCTCATGCTGACTGCTGTGACACTGTTACTTTGTGCGTCAGTCTTGCTTAGTTTCCTCTCAAGAAACTGCCTTTTGCACATACCACATACCAGTGAAATAAAATCCATACCCCTGGGAAAGCCTCAGCTGTCACTATGTAAAAAACATCTTAAAACAACTCTGTCGGTCTTCTCTGTCCCTACCCAGTCTGGCAGAAAGAACACATGTATGGGTGAGACTGAGTTGGGTTGTCAGCAAATTAGAGACCAAAACAATAGCTATGACTTTGCACAACAACGGTGTGTGTGCAAACCTCTCACCCACTGCATACCTGGTATGTTTTGGAGATGCGTCATAATAATCCTCTGTGGGTTGTGGCCTTAAACCGGAGTTTCTTTCATTCTAACGCTGTCAACTCGTGCTCAGGTGACTGCTGGCTCCTGGCAGCTATCGCCTCTTTGACCCTCAACAAACAGGTTTTGTCTCGTGTTGTCCACCATGACCAAAGCTTTGATGAAGAGTACGCTGGCATCTTTCACTTTGAGGTATGGTACTTTGACATGCCCCCAAAAGCCTCATTCTTTACAAGTTAGGTTTGACTTTTACTAAAGGTGCCTTCTCTGTGTCTCACAGTTCTGGCAGTTTGGTGAGTGGGTGGATGTGGTGGTTGATGACCGCTTGCCTACCAGAGATGGAGAGCTGCTGTTTGTTCACTCAGCAGAGGGCTCAGAGTTTTGGAGCGCACTGCTGGAGAAGGCCTATGCCAAGTATGGATGAAAAGGAACATCTGGATACCCTCTGTTTGTTTCAGTATCTACTTTTTCTGGTGTAATAATTCTTAAACTCTCTTTTCTCTTTAGGCTAAACGGATGCTACGAGGCTCTTTCTGGAGGCACCACCACTGAGGGTTTTGAGGACTTTACTGGAGGCATTGCTGAGAGGCATGATCTGAACAGGGCAGATCCCCACCTCTTCCATATCATTCAGAAGGCTTTGGATAGAGGTTCACTACTGGGATGCTCCATCGATGTTTGTTTGAGCTTTTTATTTCACTCTCATGTTGTTGGTGTCTTTATAATATCTGGCCGTCTTTAGTTTACAAGCCTTTCCTCTCCATCACAGATTACCAGCGCCTCTGACTCAGAAGCTGTCACATATCGCAAACTGGTGAAGGGCCATGCCTACTCTGTGACCGGAGCGGAGCAGGTGAGGAAATGTTAAAAAAGTCTTGGTACTGCAAACACTCTGATCAAGGCTTTTTGCCGAAACGCGTAAGTGTTTGTTTATAGGGATGTGAGCCAAAAAAATGAGTGAAATGTGAGTATTTTGTACTCCTTGATATGAAAACTTGAAATGTGTGACCTTTTATATTTTTTGGAATAAGCTCACTGGATTTTGGTTTTAGCACTCAAGTGACAATCCCTTGTTAAGGCGCAAGCTCTTTATCTACATTAAGTTCATGTCTTGATACTACACAGATCATCCAGGTACAGTTGCAACAATGTATGCTGAAGACTGTAACAGGTGTCACAATTGGATTTATTTGCTAATTCTACCCCTTTTTTAAAAAATATTTATTTTGTTTTAGGGGTCTCACCTTCATCTTCAGTAATTGACATTTTATTCTGTATCAGGTGAGCTTCAGAGGAGACATGGAGAAACTGATCAGGATTAGAAACCCATGGGGTCAGGTGGAGTGGAATGGAGCCTGGAGTGACACGTGAGTACTGAGCACTTCTGAGTTTTAAGGGCAGAAAATGCAATGAATATTCTCCTATTAGCTCTATGTAACAAGCTTCACTGGTTATCATTGGGAGCTACTCAAGGGCAATTCTTTGGCTTAAAGCTGCATGAACAATATCGGGGGTGATGATGTAGGTTGGGTTGATGTACTTCCCCAAGCACCACCATAGAGTGCTCCAGGGATGACGTTTTTCTGTAGGTCAATACAGAAGTAAGCATTGCCCTGGTTCACTCGTCAAAGGCCTATGGGCTTTTCCCATTAGATCCTGAAATGCTGTAAAATAATAAGCTCTGTGGCAAACAAACATTTCTGATATTTACACATTTTGTTCTGCAAGATTATCTTCACATATGAACACCGCATTTCTGATTTTCGAAGCTTAAATGCAATCGCTGAAGGAAAAAAGCTTCTGTTGCGCTATGAACAATCTACACCATGGTCGCATGACTTAACATCCCCACCACAATAAAACTACAGTTGGTGCTCTGCAGGTTAACCACTTACTAGCAATACTGTTTTTAAAGACACATTAAATCTTCAAAGTTCGCAAGTGGGGTATTTACTGATGTATTTTGTTTTGTAGAATACAATTTGCAATTTAGACTTGTTTTAACCACAGACCTTATTTCAGGCATTCAACCAAAAACCCACTGATTGACATGAACGGGTGTGTTAAAATGCTAATTCATTTACAGATTTTAGGGCTCACGCCTGGAGAACTCTATGAGGTTTATGTCTGCAGTATTTTGACAACTGTTGGATGATAACAGTTAAATTTGGTTCAGACATTCATGTTCCCCGCAGAATTAACTGTAATCATGTTCATTAACTTTGCAATGAGCACCAACATTATCATTAAACATTTGTATTTTTTCAAAACTTTGTTTTGGAATCAAATACCTGCAAAAGTAATGATATTTCCATCAGCTGTAGGCCTACTTTGTGTTTAGTTCAAATGTTAGCATGCATACTATATTTAGACGATGATCTTGGAAAACATCGGTATTGCCATTGTGAGGATGTTAGCATGCTGATATTAGCAGTTAGTTAAACACATCAGTATGCCTAAGTGCCTGCAAGCATGGAAATAAATTATGAAGCAATCTCTATCACCTCTCTGTGTGTCCTCACTGAGAAAACATTTAATTTCAGAGAATATACGAAATGTGGACTGTCCAATCTTGTTAATAGAATATGGAATCAAGGTTTAAAAACTAAGATAAATTCAATTTAAACTGAACTGCTTTCAGCTGCTTCTTGTAAATGGGCCTTTCCAATTATGCCTTGTGTTGTTCAAAAGATGACCTAGCCTCAAATAAATTTTTACATGCTTTGTTTGGACAATGATGTAAGGTGTGTGTTTCTGTAATGCAAAAGAGACATACACACCCAGTGGAACAGCTGGTAAATCCTGTGGTAAAAAAGTTGTTAGACTCTGGCTCTATTGTGCACAGCGAGGGTGGAGTGTGTGTGTGATTCAGTTAAAGGCACTGGCCTGTGGTTTATGTCTTACATGTTTTCATTTCATCACAGAGTCTCTCTCTAACTCAGAACGTATCTGCACTTTTTCTAGGTCGTCTGAGTGGAGATATGTGAGCAGCGATGACCTGGAGAGGCTGCACGACCGTTGTGAGGATGGGGAGTTCTGGTAAACCTCGCTGAAACTACATGTCTTCCTCTTCTAGATTCTCAGTGAAGAGACACTGAAAGAAAGTAAAGGATGCGATAGTTTCTTCTTCTTACTTACTTTCCTCACTGTTTTTGTCCACAGGATGTCATTTAACGAATTCCTGCGCCAATATTCTCGCCTTGAGATCTGCAACCTCACCCCTGATGCTCTCACGGGCGATGAGTTCAAGAAATGGGCAGAGATAGAGTTTGAGGAGACATGGAGAAGGGGCGTGTCAGCTGGTGGTTGCAGAAATTATCCACGTATGACCGGTTTCTCAATCTTCCCTCTAGCCATGTGTCATGTACCCATTTACAGTGTGCCTTGACTGCTGTCTGACTGTTGACCAGCTTCCAGTTAACCCTTGCTTCTCTTTCTAGATTCCTTCTGGATGAATCCACAATTTGCCATAAAGCTGGAGGAGGCCGATGATGACCCTGATGACGGTGAGGATGGCTGCACCTTCATTGTGGGCTTGATGCAAAAGAACAAGCGCCGTAATAGGAAAATGGGGCAGGACATGGACACCATCGGCTTTGCTATCTATGAGGTAAGATCTGGAAACAGAAGTGATAATTGAATGATAATTTGCATGTCAGTAGTGATTGTATTTCACATTTGCTCTTTTTTGTTTATCTAGCTGCCTGAGGAGGTACGTACACAAAGATGAAGGCGCTTCATGAACTTGTTGCTGGAAAGAAGAATGAGTATTTAAAGAAATTGCTGCATTATTGTTCAATTTTCAGTCCTGAAAATTCTCTGTAATTAGACTTTGTATGCCATAGGAGACCATAATTGGATGGTATGGGGAAACCTCATGTGACAGTGCAGCATGTGTGTCATTTTCCAGTTCCACGGACAAAGGCAAGTGCACCTGGATAAAAACTTCTTCTTACGCAACTGCTCAAAGGCGCGCTCTGAGACATTCATCAACCTGCGAGAAGTATGCAACCGCTTTTGTCTTCCCCCTGGAGAATACCTCATCATCCCCTCCACCTTTGAGCCCAACCATGACGGAGACTTTTACGTGCGGGTTTTCTCTGAGAAGCCGGCTGATTTCCAGTATGGTCCTTCATAAATAAATGTGATCTCATAATGACAAATAGTATTCATAATCACTGAAATGATCATATAACTTTTCGCTGCTTTTAGAGAGATTGATGATCCTGTTGACTGCCACGTTGAGAAGGTAAAATCATGTTCTTTAATGTATGTGCTATTGAACATCAATATTGGTTCTAATATTTTGACAAAGAAGAAAAAATATTTTTTTGACACATCTAGATTGACATTGATGAAGATGACATCAGCGACAGATTCAAAAGACTGTTTGGACAACTTGCTGGACATGTAAGTTTGCTAAAGATTAGATACATTATCTTGTGGTGTCAAATCCTCATTCTTACGATGATCCACTGTTTGTGTGAAATGCTTTGTAGGATGTGGAAATTTCTGCGTTCGAGCTGCAGAGAATCCTCAACAGAGTGATTGTGCGGAGTAAGAGAAATTTCCTCTGTCTCCTCTTTCAGACAAGTTCAATATGTGCATTTATGTGCATCTGACACTCACAGCAATTTATCCCTGTGTTCTGTTCATTTTCAGGAGATGACATCAAAACCACTGGGTTTAGCCTGTCAACTTGCCGCAACATGGTCAATCTGCTGGATGTATCCTTCCTTCTTATCTAGTTATGGTATGAAAAATCCACTAAAACCATTCGCCTTTTAACATCCTGTTTCCCTCTTTTATTATGCCTTTGCGCCGATGACAGCTGTGACCATAATGTTTTTAGCTTGCCTGTCATCCCATTTTCACAAACACAGTAACTAATGGACAACTTGAGGAAATTTATTGAAATTTGGCACAAATGTCCACATGGAGTCAAGGATGAATTACTTTCAATTTGGTGGACAAACATCACTCTAAGCTTACAAAAGACATTTTTGGCCATAAATCAAGGATTCATGTGATAATTAGGAGAAATTTCACACAATTTTCTATAATAGGCCTACTTAAATAATGAAAAGATGACATTTTAAATGAAAAAGGTCAGCTCTACTGTGACAGCATGAGGTTCTTCAAAAACACTAATGACTCTAGTAGGCATGCAATAAGCTACAGCTTGAAAACTGTCCACAGTCTTCTTTTCTGGTGTGGAAGCCAGAAAGTCATGCATTGTAAAAGTCCAATATGACCAAAAAAGTTTGCACTTTATGTACATTTGCACATTCTGTCACAGTCTGTGCAGCCCTGCAACTTGTAAAACAGAGATATTTGAAATCCAGACTTTAGTCTGAATCTTTTTTGTTCTGTGTGTGAGTCCTTCTTTGCTACATATGACTCCAGACAGACATGGATGTAACACTGTAGGCTAACCAGCTGTTCACTGTAGCTGTGTATTTAGCATGCACACATGGAAGTGGTATACATTTTTTTTCCATTTTATAATTTTGGCAAGAAAATGGATCAGAAGCAGAAGCAAAGTTTCCAAAATGCCAAAGTATTCCTTCAAGGTTGGACACATCATCTTATTCTTTACAGTCTGACTGTCACGCTTGGGACTAAGGACCCAAAAGCAGACAGACAAACGGATGTTAGAAAAAACCTGATCTTTATTATAATAGTGGATTGTGCAGGAGAATGATGGACAGGCTGCCTGGCTGAGGTGAGGGGTGATCGTGTGTCTGTGGTTTTCTTGTGGACAGGGCTGGCAGGGAATCATGACAGAGATTACAAAATTGGTCTTTGCAAAAAAAAAAAAAAAAGCAAACAGGCAAGCAGGCAAAATAATGGAAAAGATGAGAAACTGGACTAGTGTCACAACAGACTGTACACGGCAACAATTTCAGCAGGGAATGATTGTGGAGCTGGCTCTCTTGTAGGTTGCAGGCTTAATTGCAGGCAGGTGTGCAGAGTGATGAGCACAGACAGGAGGTGGGGAGAGAACAAAGGAGAGACAAAACCAAAAACACACACCAAACACACAAAAGTAACTGCAAAAAATAAACAAAAATCACACTAAAAAATCATGACTCACCCAGGGCCGGTTGTGACACTGATAGTATTTTCTGTATTAGCATGTTCCAAACTTTCATTGACACTGTATGTGATTTGTATGATGGTTGAAATATTCAAACTGGAAAATTCATTTGCTGTCATCAAATTGAAATATTTTAGAAGTGCTTTTATACATATTTTCCCCATATTAAGTCTTGCATATTTTGATATATTTGAGAACGTCTTTGTATTTCTGGATTTCCACTATGATTTACAATTGTGATAGTGTGTTTTAACAAAGTTTGGCTGCACAGCATAAGTGAACTGATTCATCGACCAGGGAGGTCAACGCCAAAAATATCAGCTGTTTCATTGTCTGTGTGGAGCATGTTAAAGTTTTCCTTGACATCCTCTTTAAAGAAAGATGGAAGTGGCAAGCTGGGATTGGTGGAATTCAAGATCTTGTGGACAAAGATTGAGAAGTTCCTGGTGTGTTTCTTTTATTTTTGCACTAACATTAGCATAGTCGAGTGGTGATAGCACGTAATAACTTGTTCGCATTTCCGTTAGGATCTGTACAAAGAGAGAGACGCAGACCAAAGTGGCTGTATGAGCTCCTCTGAGATGCGGATGGCTGTTCAGGCTGCAGGTGAGAAGTGTGTTTCACATGCAAATTTAGAGAATTTTGTGCACATTCACAGGTGTGTGAATACCTTCACCTTTGTGTGTCTTTATTGTGTGCTGTTAGACATTACCTCTTTTTTTGCAATTTGGCAGGTTTCTCTCTCAACAATGCTCTGCATCAGATAATTGTGGCCCGCTACAGTGAACCAAACCTCACCATTGACTTCGACAACTTTGTGTGCTGCATGATCCGCTTGGAGTCACTCTTCAGTGAGTTTTTGACATCGTGACCACATTTTTATTGTAAAGCCATGCAGACATTATGTGGAGTATTGATGGTTTTTTTCTTGTTGTTTTTTTTTTTAATGTATAACAGACACCTTCAAGTCCCTGGACGAGAAGGAGTCTGGCAGGATAGAGTTGCATTTTATGGAGGTAAGAGTCCATCTGTGAGAATTACACAAAATAAAACAATGCTGTATGGACTACACAGTGACTTGTGCTTGTGTTTTCATCCACAGTGGATTGATCTGGCAATGTTGTAGAGGAGCTCTCACTATTGAAGAATCGTCATATCTGATTATTTGCATGTTTTCAGTTGGACTTTAGTTATTGTTCAGTTTTTGTTTTTTGGTGAACTTAATCAGTGGATTTCTGATCTTGGGGGAAAATAATGTCTATGAGTTTGATTATTATACACTAACATAATAAAACCACAGTGTCCCAAAAATGAGAATTTGTTTATTATGTCTGTTTTTTCAAGTCACTTCAAGAAAGTGTTTTAGGCAATACGCCTTTTTGTTTTCTTGCAGAGAGGCTCATAAGAGCATCTAAACGGAATGCTATCGTAATCTGCAAACACATTTTGAGTGCTCCAGACTGTGTACACACAAATGATGAAGTTATTTCAGAAAATGGAAACACAACCCTTTTAACTAAATGCATTGCATATTAAAACCACATCCATGCAAAAAGGCTTTAATAGACAACAATATTTCAAACTTTTAATAACTAATACATTGGCCATGTGTACTAAATAACTATGAAATTAGTTTTTCATTCTCAACTATTGTCATAATTAAAACAGTCGGCTATAAAAATGATCCACCATCCTAGTTTACGACTGAAGATATGAGAATGTCCATATTAACTATTTGAAACCTGTAGCAACATTACTTTTTTGTGTTGCTTTCAGATGCCTTTTATAAATATTTAAACCCAAAACCCTAAGTAAATTCGTTTGATTTCTTTCCAAAACCTAAGGGAAAAAAGGCAATGAGCAACTTGGTAAGAAATGTTCCACAAATTGCAAGAAACTAGTAGATTTAGAAAAGTATTTTCCTGGAAAAGGAAAAAGCTATGGAAAATTATATTTCTAATAATCATAATTACATATTTAAAATTATGTTACAGGATTATCATAATCTTTAGGTGCTTTTTCTTTTTTGGTTTTACTTCCTTTTTTGTTGGGACCTCTAAAGTTTCTGAACCTCAATTATTAATACATTAGATCCCATTTTTGTATGTAAAAAAAAAAACCCCAAAAACCCAACAAAGTGTTTACATTGCCCTCCATAAAACCACAACTTTTCATTTTTACATTCTACACTTATACATAATGCCCAGACGCACAAAAATACCTCTTGGACCCTTCCCCCAAACCCAACAGGAAGTCAGCCATTTTGAATTTTGTGCTATTTTTTTGACTCTTTAGGGCCTCATACTTTTGTCATCTTGTCCTACAGGATTAATCTGATCATCTTCAAAAGTGGTGTGTCCATACTCAACCCCTTGGTGATGAAAAGTTATCACAGGTCCATCACATCATAGGTTGGATAAGGTCCCGCCCTGAACACGTCTGTATGACAATATCCACTTGTCATAATAGCACCACCTACTGGAAACAGGAAGTAAGCCTCGAGGGACAATTATCATTGGATTTAGTTGATATTTACATAGTTTGGTCTACAAATGATCTACACAAAGATGACATGAAATTTGTCTCCCCTTTGACTCCACCTAGTGGCTGCTGGAAGTACTACACCATGTGAAATAGCTCACTCCAGGGTCCAAACTCTCTGCGTACATTATTCGACTTTCACAGAAATGAATGACCAGTTTAGCTGGAGTCCCACCAGTACCCCGATATGCATGGGAGTGCGAGGGCCCGTTCATTGCTGCTTGCAGCTTTAATTTTACATTACATTACCACATCAACGTATCCATTTTTCCCCTTAGCAAACTGTCTTCAATGTTGACAATGTATATTAATCGTAACTATTGAAAAGAAACACTGCTGTTGAGACTACTATAGGTTTTTGTTTTGGAGGAATCATTTTGAGTCAAATTGTAATTCTCAACTGACAAAAATATGATAAGCCACGCCCAGTGCAACAGACCTGAAACTTGAACTGAGGTCAGAATAACAATAGTTCTTCTCCATACAATATTTAGTGTAGAATTACGTCTTACAGAACAACCCAAATCTGTGTGAAGCACAACATCTACAGGTTAGGGCAGGGTTTTCCACTGTCCCGACATGTCTAAAACTTCTAAGAAATGGCCTGGTCGTAGTTTGTCCTATAGTTAAAAAAAATCTTAGTGTAAAGAAGGACTTAAAAGCTCACAAAAAGCAGATAGCAACTTTAGCAAAGTGGGATAAATAAGTGCTGACTACAGTGACTCATAAGTGTAAAAAAAAAAAGGCCCAGAATGACACTCAGGCTCTGAATCAGCCAACATCAGTTAATGAAAGTGATTTATCATGTGTGATTGTAGCTTTGTGCAAACTTTAACATGATTAAAATGAATTGTATCCAAATGGCTTCAACAGCACACAAGAGGAAAGTGTGTGAGATTTACAGGGATTTAGCAGCATCTAATGGTGAGGATTGCAGATAACATTTTTTTGAGAGGTATCTTCCTCTCCAAAACAAACTGACCAGGTGATTTAAACCAGTAAAAAAAAATATGAGTAAAGCAATTTTACATTAAAAAAAATCAGTGTTTCCAAAGCTCTCGTTGCTGAGTAGCAGCTAACTACACTGGCTGATGTAAAATTGCAAAACTAAATGGCCCCATCTAAAACCAGTGTTAGGTTGTTTGTTCTGGGCTACTGTGGAAACATGGCGGTGCAACATGATGATCTCCGTAGACAAGTATCCGCTCCCTATGTAGATGTAAACGGCTCAAGTTCGTACTAAAATGTTTGTAGTGTAGTAGATCTGTATGTATACATTTTTAATCCTATAGAGATTAAAAATTGAATTGAAAAATGAATCCTTCCATTAAAAAGTGTAATTGATATATTTTTTTATTTTTTTCTTATTACTTTTCTCTCTTTAAAAACTCTTTTCCAATAAAATAATAATTCATACACTAGCACTGCTCTGGTGTCACTTTCCAACAGAGTGCAGCAGATTTGGACATTTAATGCAACGCAACAAAAATGCAGAATCAGTATCTAATTTACCAGTAGATGTCAGAGTTCTCATAGATTTGGGTTTGCTGCTCGGACGTCACTGACTGGGTTGCGCCCAAACTTTCAAAGTGCTTGCAGCAGCATGAAGTTTTCAACTGACACGAAGTTATGCAGCAGCCATTTCCTGCTCTGTGTGGTTTAGGGTTGTATTTCCCCTTTTACTACTTAGAGATGCTGCTGCTGGCTGTTATTAGCTCTGGTAGGCTGGTCTTAGCACAGCTGTGATAAAAACCTAAAATAAATATCCCCCAAGCCACCAAAAGAGTGCTCTGTGGCTAACTCCACCTCTGTTTCTCTGTTTGCTTAACAGACTCTTTAACATGTATGAACTGTATTTCTGTTCTTCTCTACAAGTCACAGATTCTAGTGATTGCAATGTAGGCAAGCTATGACATGTGCTGACAGTAGGGTGCTCTGCTTTTTGGAACAGAAGCTAGGCCGGATGTGGGACAGGACTCTGACTCTCTGTAAACCACCAGTCCACACAGAAGAAGCAAAGCCCCCGTGATGTTGAAGCAGAGTATGTTTAGTCGCTGTGGAAGAAGATTTTATTATGCATTAAATGATCATTCAAAGGGAGGAGTTTTGAGAAAGAGGACAAAAACAATGTATCATCTAGACAAGATTAACATCATTCTTTTGCCAATGGTGCAGTTCAGTAGATTGCACAATAAACAGCTTTTTTGTCATTGGTAACTGTAGTATTTCTCACTGAGTGTGCCCAGCATATGTTGTCAGAGCAGACAGCAGCATTGTATTGCACATTTTGACCTAAACATTTTGCCTCACAAAAGAGCTAAGAAAAATCCCCAGTCCCTGTGTTTGGTCCTTAAATATTCTAAAATCTTGACTCATAAGTTTTCTCATCAGACTGACATGCTGCATTTTAAATTATACAGCACAAATATTTATCGTATTGGATTTTAACTACTGATACATTAATGAGTATATAATTTGGTAAAGACTGGGCAAATTTTGAGCTGGGTAGTTTAGGGAATTCCATCCCTGGAGATCAGTCAAGTCTTTTCTGAATGAAAATACATATTTTTCCTCTCCCCTGTAGACTGTAACAAATTACTGTAAAAAATACTGCTAACAGTAATGTCGAGGATTTTTTTGTTTTGCTGTATTTTTTTCAAAATACATCAAAACACTGCAGACAACATCTTGAAACTTTTTAGAGCCCAAATTATTGCTGTAAAAACAGCGCAAATTTTACCAGCAATTAAGAGCCTTTTTAAATATAGTAAAACACTGTAAATCTTTATCCTTTTTGGATTATTACACAGTGAACCTCAAATTCTACTGTAGAATACTCTAATAAATTTAACAATAATATACTGTTGAAGGTATTTATGGTGATCACAGTGTAAAAAAAGACTACTGCCAGCATCTTACGGATATGGTTGGCTAGTATGGTTCTTTAGAAAGAAAATAGTTCCTACATGAAACTGCTCACAACAAGGTCTGTGGATCATCTTGAGTAACTGGGTCAGGATTTCTGGAGAGACATTTTTGTTGAGTTTTTTAAATGTATTTTTGACGCTTTGAGCACCACAAGCCAAGTGCCATGTTCTTCCATTATATTGGAGAGAAGGCAGACATCTTTATGACCAATATCTCCAACACTTGGCCACTCATGCCAAAACAATATAGACTGATAAATAGCACTAGAGGTAAGAGGAAAAATATAAACTTTTGATTTGGGGATGAACTATCCCTTTAACCCATAATAGCACATTGTAATCTGAATCTGCAAAGTACAGCAACTACATTTATCACATAAATGTAGTTAAATACAAAAAACAAAACAATATTTGCCTAAGAATTGTTGTGGAGTAGAAGTATAAAGCAGCAGAGAATTGAAATACCCAAGTCAAGTACATGAGAATTGTACTTAAGCACAGCACTGGAGTAAAGGTACATTGTTATTTTCCACCATTGGAGGAAAGGAGGAAAGGGGGGGGTGGACTGGGCTCCTACTTCCTAGCTACACCCCTGGACTACAGAGAAGGAACATTTACACGTCTGTTCACTCTCAAAATTGATGCAGTTTTCCAAAAGCCTTGCAGAGAAGTGTCATGTACATATAATTACGCTCCCTCTACTGTATATGTGACTATATGGCAATGAAACAGAGAAATACAGGCCTCGCATTGAGTCTACGCTCTAATTTTACATGCACCAGAGTCACTTTTTGTGAATCATCTGAAGTGCCCTGACTCATCAGTCTTCACAGAGCATAACTGGAGAAAAAAAACATCTAAGAAACTCAGTTGGCAAATTAAATCTTAGACTTGAAGTTAATTCTGTCCAGATAAAGCCTTTTAGTTGGTAAACCTAATGCTCACTGTGCAGGACTGGATCAAAAACAGTCATGTTTTTGTGCATTTATCTAATGACTGTGACTATTGGAATCTGATGGAGGCGTAACGTCTCACTTTTCGCAGGTAGATGGATAAATCCCTTTGACATAACTCTACACTTATCCTGTCTTTTACCTTATAAGGCCACTGAACTGCATGTCAAAGGCAGATGAGTGGAACATGTGCACAGGTTTGTTCTCCATATAAGGGTATATGTGCCGCTCCCACCTATCACTGACTCAAGCTCACCTGGGGTTTCACCTAAAAAGAAAAGTCTCTCTCTATGTCAAATTTGTTTATGGCAAGGGTATCAAAATTGTTAATATTGTGCCAGGCAATGAAGCACATAAATCCATTGTGATTTAGGCTTCAAATGTAATGTGATTAAATGCAAATGCCGAGGTTGCAGCTGAAACTGTCACACCTGGGAGGAGGGGGAAGGGCCTGGTTTTGGAGGTGTGCTCATTTAGCCCGGCTCCTCCTCTATGAGTCAACCTGCTCTCCTTCCTCATAACCCTTCAGCATTTTGACTGCTGCTGCCATTTTTCTCTGCTGCCTGTTCCTTCACACATCTGAAGAAAAATGGTGAGTAACTTTCTCAAAGAATTTGGCTGAACTGATTTGCACTGCGTCAACTTGCAACTTCTTCTCCGTGATTTGCGTGCCCCACAGAACGTGCAATGTAGAGAGGATGTAACTTTGAACTGCCATGTCCTCATTTTAACAACATGTGTAAAAACTGTAAACTCAGTGAAGTCTGGTTGTGATTATTTTTAGAGCGAAAGGCTTCCGTTTGATGTTTCTTTGAGGAAATGGTTTGCGCAGTGAAAAGAGCTCAGTGTCTGAAAGGGCTTGTTCAAGGTGTGGTTTTGCCTCCAAAATGGAGGGAGCTTTGTTCGTGCTTCAAACTTGTTCTGAGAGAATCCCTCGGGGCGGTCGTTCTTGTGCTAACTTGTTCCACAATGACTGGAATGTGACAGAGCCGAGGCCTTGAAAAAAAAACCCAATAGGGAAGCTACGCCCATGGCATGTTACTGCTGAAAAGCTGCTTGAACATTTCCACATTGAATTGCTTTAAAAGTCTCAACACATCTCTCCCAAGTCTAGTTTTGAAGAACTTCCTGTTTCAACATCTTGCAGTTCTGCTTTCTGTCACCAGACCTAAGTACAAGTGAACAAAGTCTGCTTAAAAATGAGACAAAGCCCAAAATCTCACCTTCGTGTGCATGCTATGATAGTCTTTTATCATGTTGTCGTTTTACAGGAATTTGAGCACTTAACTGGAAAATTAGACTTGAAGCTGAACTAACTAAATCCCATGATTAAAACAAGGGAGTAGAAAAGAGGTATCACTTTTTTCTAATGAAATTAATTAATTTAGTCTATTTGCATCCACTTTTAAGTCATGTTTCTTATTGTCATTCAAAACACAAAATCTTTTGCAACTGCAATTTTTTTGTCTTTGTGTGTTTCTGTTATAATGTAGCTGACTTAAGGCTTTGCATTTCTTAAGTTGTTTGGAACAGTAAATAAGTTTTAATTCTTAAAAGTTAACCAACATAGTGTGTTGTGATGTGAATGTGACCACAGGTTTTGGTTGTCTTATGGTTTTTTGTACTTAATGTCTGCCATGTTTTGTGTTCTCTTTAAATAGGCGTCTGGAGTAAAGGTTCATGATTGTGTGAAGGACCTCTTCCAAAAAATGAAAGTGCGTACAGGTGATACTTGTGAGGAAGACCGTCTGAGATTCGTTACATTTCTAATCGACGAAGCAAAGGGCGAAATTGTACCGGATCTAAAAATCCTTCAGAAAGACCTGTGTGGAGTGGATGATCACTTCAAGCACTTTAAGAATCAGCTGGACGACAAGCAGTGCCGCTACGTACTGTACGACTGCCACTACGAAACCACTGAAACCGTAAAGGAGGACCTGGTCTTCCTAATGTGGTAGGTCATTGTATTGCAGTTGAAGCAAAATTACTCCTTTACTTAAATTACTTGATTATTTTTCTGCATCCTTAGCTGACAGCAGACTATTGAGAAGGCTGTCCAATATTGTCTTAGTTACATTCTCACATGTAGTCAGGAGCTCATCTTTTTTGGAGGAGGCTTATTCTTTTTGGATGAATACTACAGTTAAATGGTGACTTCACTTCCCATCAGGGCTGCTGATTGTGCAGGGGTCAGACAGAAAATGAGCTACGCCAGCTCAAAGGTCGCTCTTTCAAAGTGCTTTGATGGTGAGTTTATGTTGTTGTTTTTTCTTTCTTTTTGCTTGTTCAATTTGGTTTCATCACATTTATTATTGTGACAGTGATAATATTAGTTCATATTGAATAATGTTCAGTCTCTCAAAGTCCCTCTTTTGTCTCCAACAGGTGTCAAGGTTAATAAGAACATCAATGACTCTGCAGAAATTGAAAGGGGTAGTTTCACAGAATTGCTTGAGTGTGCTACTGGAAAAGTCATCATCTCACTTGAGGGCAAGCCCACGGGTCAAGGTTGTTCTCAACAGAGGGTTAATTAAACAAACCATCTTTCCCCTGTTTCATAGCATAAGAAATCTAGAGGGATATTTGGAGGGGAAGGGGGCTTAAAGGGAAGGTTTGGGCTCTTGATGGGATTGGACTCCTTTTACACAAACCCCTGACGTTTGTCCCCTACTGAACTCTCAAGTCACTCCGGGCTGTGAAATCAGTCTTATTCAGATGTAATTTTATTCCTTTTTTTTTTTTTTGAGATGGGGCTATTTTCTGTTTCTTGACTCTTAGTACATTTATACTTCTCATCTCAATAATTTCCTGTTTTTATTTCCATACACACTGTTTAAGATCCCACCATACCATTGTACCTTGTGTGTATGTTCACTGTATCCTGTAAAATATCCCTATGAGTTTACGAGGTTAAAATGGCACAGCCTGTGTGTTTTGACGTGAATCTGTTTTTCCTAGACTGTTACACATTTACGAATACCTAATAAAGATTTAAAAAATTGTCCAACTTTTACAAAGAAACAAAGTTTTTTCTAAGAAATGCTCCAATGTCTGAATATTGTCAAATAAATTCAATGCAACCAAATTTGCCAGTGTTTTCTTTTTCTTTTTCCACAGACAGAAAAAAACCTGTGGTTCTAAATTTACTGCTGAAATGAGATGGTGTTGGTTTATCGATTTAGCAATCACTGCAGAAACGTTCTGTTTTTCCTCTTAATTATAGGTGTCAGCGTTGATCCACAGATCAATGGTTAGTCCTGAGGTAATTATGCAGCCACACTTTTTTTTTTTAGTGTTAATCTAACAAATTTCCATTTTTAAACTTCATTTCATGAATGATAAAATTGTACTTGTACTGGCTTTTATTTGTGCCATGACTTTTTTTTTTTTTTTTTTTTTTTTTTAACAAAACAGTAATCTACGTTAGCACAAATAATTCAAAGGCTGTTGCATCAGTACAGGGTGATTGGACCCCATTTGGATGTCCTATCGTTCCCGGGGGAAGTATCTAGGTGGAATTTAGGTAATGTGGGACACTTTTTGGTATAAGCCACAGAACACTTAAAAACAAAAACTCAGTCAAGTGATGTTTTCATAAAGCATTTTAGGCTTTGCAGATATTTTATCCTGTAAATATAAAATGCAAGTACACAATCTTTTAGAAGCTACACACAATCAAACATACTGTGACCCTCTCTCTCACTCAGGCAGCAAGTGGGACAGCTTTTTTTAAACGGGGACAGTCATTTTTACATAAAAAAAACAAAAAACAAACAGGCCTCCTCGCTACTAAGTAAATGCAAAACATTTTTAAAACAGTAAACATCTATGTAATTCAGTGGAGGAGGAACAATTCATTGAAAATGTTTACCTGAACAAAGCTGTCACACTTCAACTGACATGTTCAGGTACTTGGGACAGTGAAACACAACATGAAACATTTTATTTCAAAAACAAAGCTTTTTTATTAAACTTTTTTTGTTGTTGTTTCAGCCAGTGTTTAAACTACTTGCAGCAATTCCAAGATCAGTTTTGGTGACTGGCTATTGATTTTGCACATATCAAATCCTTAAAATGCTTATCTAAGCAACTTAACCTGATGTCCCACTTTACCTGAACTCACCCTCATCTGAAAGATACTGTTTCTCTTCACAGTCGATCATTTATCTGAACAATCCTCTCTGACAACATTACAAATATTACACATCATTGATTTGCATTGTGTGTATCTGCATTATGGTATCCAAGTGCTGTATAATGATTTTATTTTACTTATCTAAATTATACATATCTAGTCTTATACATGTTAGGTTTTAAATTTTGGCACTCTTGCATGTTAAGCAGGTTGCATTTTATTTATAAAAAGTGCTATACAAATAAAAATTATTATTAATTATTATAAATGTGTATATTGAAAGTATAATAGATTCTTATGGGCCCATAAAAAGCAGGAAGCATGAGTTTAGAGTTGTAAATGAAATTTGCAGTTGCATAAAAAAAGAAATTTCTTACACAAATGCTACTCTTTATTCATATTCCATTACTACAGCCATGTTTATGGAGTCAGTGATATACCAATACCATAAATAAAGCTCAAAGACGGGCAGTAATTTGCCTTTAATGATCACACCTTCACACACATTTTATATTCATGCCTTTGCCCATTTCATGCTTGCAACACAACCAGCTGTACCATTCAGTTTGATGATTATTTCACTTTCTTGGCGAGAGTCGGGTGAGAGAATCGATATCATACCTGTGATTGTTTGCTTAATATGTTGCTGGAGTTTGCAAGCAGTTAGCTTAGCTGCCTCAGTTTTTTTTTTGTTGTTGTTTTTTTCAAGTTAATCAAGGTTAATTAAAGTTTCACTTGTTTTGCTCTCCCACACACCATTGTCTCGTTCAGGTTGTGTGTTTGGGCATCTGTATTTTACCTGACTGTTAATATTTCTGTCAACCTTTACTTTTATTCTACAAAATCCCTAAATAAAATGTATACATTTACTTCAACACGTCCCCTAAACATCTAAAAAAGGAGGGGGAGGGGAGGTAACCTGGATTTGTTCTTTAAATCCTGTGAAGACAACCTCGTTTTTGTCATTGTTAACAGTAACTGTTACTACCGTTGTTACTTTTACTTTCAACAAAAATACTTTTAATACTTTTTACTCAGGCAATATTCTCACAGGTGACTAACGTCTTCCAAAGTCTTTTCTCCTACAAATCTGTACTTTTACCTAGGTGTGGCTCTTAGGCACTTCATCCACCACTGACTGTGGGTGTGTTGGGGGGGAAGGGGAGGATGACAGAGATCATGCCTAAAACAAAACCATACATGGCTCTTGAAGAGTCCCGCAAATAAACTCCATTTTGTACAATACTTCCTTGTGTTTGTAACAGCTGATGCATTCTGGATCTTCCCGTGTGTAAAGCTTTATCTAATGCAATGCCACATTTTTATCAGGCTTTTTTTTTTTTAAAAAAAAAAGAAACACGCTAGTCACTTTTTTAAGGATAACAAAAGTGAGCAACTATATAGTTAATTTTCAACCCTCCATTTCGCTCTATGATGGCACACAGTGCGGATGTTCCTGCGTGGTAAAACTTCCTGTCTGAAACCAAGACTGTTCTCTATGCAGCAGGGCTGTAACAGGTTTCTGTGAGCAGCGTCTTACCCCAGGCAGTATGGCTCTAGTTCTAAGTTGAAAGTATAGTCCCCCTAAGCCAACTCTGAAGTTTTAAAGTCTCATGAAATGGATGCACAGCGCACATATTTGCCATTTGATTCAGTCCGGATATGAAACTATGTCAAAATATAACAACCAACATTGCTTCCTGTCTGCACCCACTGCACCTATGCAGCAACTCGGAAAAAGACACTGAACAGAATTATAGAGCTACACTGTAGTTTATTCATTCATACAAATTCGATGCGTGTAATTGGCAGCCAGCTACAGAGGAAAGCAGGCCCTAAAGGTAATGAAACATTGACCCATAAAATGTTTCCATCATTCAACCACATAGAAAAGACATACAAAGTAATTGCACAGGTTGATGCACGTTTGACGTACAATCGGTTTCCCTTTTTAACACTGAACTATGGGGAAATGTTTGGAATATAAGGCAGGGGGATAAATAACTTCTGACATAGCCAGAATTGTTGATGGAATGTGGGTATCAATAAAGATTGTAGCAGGATCATCTCCTCTAATCTTATTTTGTAATGTTCATAATATCAAACATTTGATTCCTACATTTGCAACAAATGCAATCAGCTACAGTACAAGAAAGAAATAGTTTTGGAATGCATAACTATGGTAATCATAAGGCATATTTGGCAGTTTATTTTGTAGTGTCAGCAGTGAACTTCCTCTCAGACGGACGTTCCTTCCTTTAGCTCCACATATTCTCCCTTGAAAACACAAATATTGTGTCAAAACTGACCAGCATACTGAAACAATGAGCTTAGAGGTGTGTATGTGTAGTTTTGCTGCCTCGGTTGTCTCACCTTGCCCTCCAGGTGCTCCTGTAGTGTTCTCACTGTGTCTCTCTCTTTGGTCAGCTGCTCCTGAGTGGCTTTGAGAAGCTGCTGGAGCTTGGTGGCCGCCTGGCCCAGGTCTTTGGATAGCTTCTTCTCCTTCTCCAGGCGCTCCTGTTCAAGCAGCAGGAGCAAACGATACTTTAAAGCACAACAGGATGCCACAAGGATCGAAAATCAATTTGCAACTGCTGCTTATTTTTTGCTGAATTACAGCACAAAATGGCTGATGCTGCTCCAATGTGAGTGGTCTTGCAGGTTAGCAAAACGTCCTGGTTCTGACTATTTACTGGTGTTTACCAACCACAGCTGTTGTTTGCTTTCTACTTGAAAACATCTATCTAATATAAATCATAAACCACTACATCATTCTGTTCTCCTCTAATTTATATTGAAGTAGTTTTTTCAAGGACCAAGTTGAAAAATGTAAGATTTTCAAGGTATTCTAAAAGTTTCTGAGTGTCGAATTCAAGTACTTTACACCTCAAGCACCTTGTATGAACCCTGATTATACTAATTTTCATCACAAAGTCTTATCTGTCAATCAAGAAAAGGGCAGTGCCAGTGAAGTAAATGACCACGTCACAAGGTCTTATTTAATATTGAACACTTGGGCCTCTATACAGTAAGTGGGACCACCTGTCACTCTGAAATACTCTGCTGGTTATGAGATTCATAAAAACAAACCACTAACAGTTAAATGTTTGGATTCTGGGTGTAATTAGTTTCTGCACCTTGAGCTGAGCAACATCTTCCATGTCAGCCTGTGGGGACTCCGCTGAATCTTTTACGAGATCCAACTGAGCCTGAAGTTCTGTTATAGTCTTCTGGGCCTGGAGGTGTAAACAAACACACACACGTATACATAATGATGTCATCCACTGAGAGTTTATTTGTCACTCTCTGGTGTGAAAAGGCTAAAAAAAAAAAGAACTGTGCATCAACAACGGCTGCTACCTGCTCAATTTCTTCTGAGAGCTGCTGTCTCTGGGCCACCTCTCCGTGCAGCTTCTCAGTTGTCTGACTCAACTCGTTCTGGATCTGATGGAAGAAAAAAAACCTCCACAATAAATACACACGTAGACAAAGAGCTGGCACATACGTGTGTATGCAAACATTCATGTGCATAAGCCGCAGCACCGCGCACACACACACACACACACAGGCGCACCAAAGCTGCTCGACTTGTTAGTTTCCTCTCAGACTATTTAAGGTGAAAGGCTAAAGACAAATTGGCTGTCTATTTATGTTAGAATCGTACAAACAAATATCTGAAAACAAAAAAGGGAGAAGTGAGCATGCTGAAAAAGGTGAGGAAAAGCAGTAGTTAGAGTTATGTGCAAACAGTGGTTAGCGTAAACAGCCGCTATGTCTGAGGAATACTGGACAAACTGGAAATACTTCTTTGTTTAAGTCATGTGCTACTTAGCATCCGTGTACCATGCCCACATCCTTTATTTAGGACAAGAGTTTGACACGTGCTGAGTCAGATCACAAAAGAACACGTCTCACTAAATACACAAAGGCAAATTGGTAACATGTTTATTTTGGGGAATTTCTACTAAATGAAATGAGGCTCATTTGAGTGGTATATAAAAAACAAATAAAGAGATCTCGGAGAAGTGTTTGTCACTGTCCAGTACTCTCTGACAGGAAGCGAAGGGTGCCCTGTGACCTTTGCACCCTGACCTGACTGGGTTGAGCCTCAGTTGGGCCGTTCTGTTCTCGCTGAGCCCGCATCGTGATCTCGCCCAGCTGCTCTCTGACCTGAAACAGGAAGCCGTCACTGGTTACATAACCTCTTATCCATGGATCCCCCTCGTGCTGCATGCCACCGACACCTCGCCTTGTTGGTTGTGCAGGTTAAACACAGGCTCCCATAAATTCCTTGACACGTGACGTCTCACCTCTGTTGCACTAGCAAGTGAATGTGTAAATATTGTCGCCGGAAGCATGGGAATGTAGGTTAAATCAGTAAAGTCACCTGTGCAAGCTCCTCCTTGTGTGCCTGGGCCTCCTTCTGGGCCAAATCCAGCTGGAGCTGACACTCCGACAGCTGCAGCTTCAGCTGAATACAGAGCACAGCACAGACAGGAACAGATGTCAGACAGGTTTAGTTTGAATGCAGCGCAGGAGGCTGATACCTTTAAATATGTGAAATGTGTTTCGCATGTGAAAAACTCCCATACAGAGTTATATATCAGGTAAGGATCGCAAATTCTTTACGCTGACTCCTTTTTCTATACTATTTCCTTAATTTAACTTTTTATATTATTCAGTCCATAATAGGGCTGGGGGATATGAAGAAAATGGAATAGAAAAATATTTTTGACCAAATATTTCCAATAAAGTATTGTGACAATACTGTAGTATTGACTATTGGTGATTTCAGAAAATATTTATACAATGACATTTTTATAAATAATCATCAGTGACAACAGTCTGGTTCATTCAGAAAATTACATCACTTTACCTAAAACAGCCTTTAAAACCAGAAAACTTATGATATCAAAACATCCGGATTCTAAGAAGATATACAGTCTCCGTAATATCAACATAATAAATATCATATATTTCCCAGCCCTAATATATAAAAAGATAGAAGATTACCTTGAAATGTCTGAATCTGAACATTTATCTCAAAAACTAAAACAACAAAAAGGACTACGGGCTGATTAATTGTGGTGTTAAAATATCAGAAAAATAAGTAGAATTTTTACCCCTTAATGTATTTTTTAATGCAATTTTAAATGTATATAACGCTTAAGTCCACCTCTTTAATAAGGGAATTTACACAACAACAAAAAAATAATCAGCACTGTTACAGTGATCTGCAGATTACGGTGCTCATGTACCTGCTCCATCTCCTCTGAAATCCCCTGGTTGTCTGTCTGCTTCTCCAGCTGGGCTTCCAGAAGCATCATCTGCTCCTTCAACTGCAGCGAGAGCCGAGTCAAACCGGTTTACTTACAATCACACATTTCTGACCTGCTAGCTTACAATCGAGGGGCAATTTCAACAGTGTGTAGAAAGCGCTCACCTGTTCTACACTTATGGTTTCTGCCTCCAGTTGGCTGATCTTCTCCAGAGCCTGGTAATGTGAGAGAGGGACTATTGTAAGTTTTTTTTTTGAAAAACCAAACAAACAAAAAAAGAAAACAATAAGCAAGTGGGATCCACATATGGTGGAAAAAAAATGTTCAAATCACAGTGATTTCAAGAAGGTCGTGTACATGTTTTTACAGCTTAAGGCAAATTAGATTTAAGACTTCTTTTAACACCAGTCAGAACTGAATTAAGACCGATTTAAATAATAACCACAGTAATTAAATAACAACACAAACCAGCAATTGGGAACAATTTTGTCTAAATGATTATTGTAACAAAAAAAGAAAAAGAAAAACATTAAAAATAGATGTTACCAATTATAAAAAGAAAAACATTAAAAATAGATGTCACCAATTATTTTGAGAATTTGCATTGCAACGTTAAACAAAAAAAAGATTCAGAAAATTCTACGTCCCGTGTCTTGGCAATGTTAGGACTTTTGAAAGATTTATTTAAGACATTTTAATACCAATCAAGACTTTTATTGTTGAATTCAGTGCCTTTGAAGAGTCTCTCAGGATCTGTGGGAGCCCTGTTGTAACATACCACCCTCAGCTGTTCCTCTGAGTTTGCCATCTTGGACTTCCATACCAGCTCTTCCTCCTCCACACTCATCTGCAGATGTTTCAGCATTCCTTCCTAAAAGGGAAAGGGAAGCCAGATTAGATGAACTGCCTAAATGTACCCCATATTCACACAACTCCATCTCCAAAGCACTCACTGTTTCAGCCAGGACTGTCCTGTACTGGTCACATTCGGCCTGCAGTGAGCCATGGCTCTCCTCGGCCTCCTTCAGTTTTTCGAGCAACTCCTGAAACAAAGCAAAAACATTCAGAACTTCTTCTGCCGGGCTAATCTTAAACCAGTATACGGTAACCGTATAAAACTGCGGCTTACAGGCGACGCTGTGCTCGACTGGGACTCCTGGCTCTGCTGGCTGAGAGCCTCCTGCGCTTTCTGTGTAAATACTTGTAACCAGTTGGACTAAGTGAAGAGAAAAACAGATGTAAATAATTCACGTGCACGTTATTTTACATAACAACGATCATTCAGCAACTCTTGTGAAATCCCCCTTTTCCTACCTGCTCTGTCTCTAAGGGGATCTGTGGGAAGAGTGTCTGGAGAGTTTCTTTGGCTTCAGTTTGAAAAGCTGTCAGTTCTGCCGTGACGTTCTGCTCAAACAAAGGATGACATAATCAGGAAGGTGATTCATTTGAAAGCAGATAGGCCACTAGCATGTAAAAGGAGCCTTACTGCGTCATTGGTCGTCTTTTCTCTCACTTCTCTCAACTCCTCTTGTAGTGACGTGACTAGGGCATCCTTCTCAGTCAGGCTAGAACCAAAACAGTCAAAAGTGAGATCTATGACAGACCAAAAAACTGTGGGACTGAACTTTTTTCACATGCCAAGACTCATTTACCTGTTCTGTAGCAGTTCCAGCTCTGTGGAGCTATCTGACTGCTGAAACAGAGAGGACATGCAAATAAGTCACTGAGTGCTTTTTTTTTTTTTTTTTTGGTTGTGCAGGGCAGCTCTAAAAGAACAATCGAGAAGTACACTTACTGGTGTGTTTTTAAGTTGCACCATTTCTTCTTTGAGGTTTTTAAGTTCATCCTGAAGTGAAGCAATGAGGCCGACATCCTCACTGAAAACACAATTTGGATAAACTATAATTAAGCAGAAAGCAAACAAAGGTGTGGGAAATTCATGGGATTTGTGTCAAATACATGGAGTGTAAAAAAGCACCATACCTCTTACTTTTTTGCTCCAGCTCAACAATAGTGTTCTCCTGTAAGAACAGCACATTGTTTGTGATTAGTAGAGCCCCTGTGCACATTAGTATGCATTAAATAAGAGTAAAAAATCCTTTAAAAATCAAGAAGTGATACTATTTGGTAATAGATCTTAACAACGGATGTTTGCAAAACTTACATCAGCTTCCTGCTTTATCTGGAGTTGCTTCAGTTCCTCATGGAGCGCGCTCAACTGGTTGTCTCTTTCCTGAAGGCTGCAGGGGGGCATTGCACTTCAATCAATAAATGAATGAAACTGCTCTGATTCTGATGTTGACTCATGTTACATGTCATTATGTGTTTTACATTTCCTGTCATGCTTTATTTTGCGTGTGTATGTGTGCCTGCTCTCTCTGTTTCAGGAGCAGCTTATTACTAAGTGGTGACTGGTTGAGAGCTGTGTGAGAGCACCTGTGTGAAGCTGTGGGCTGAGCCTGTATCAGTGTCTGCATGCTCTGCTCACACTCTCTCTGACTCCCTGCACCAGCACCCAGCTTTTTGTGTTTGTATCATTTGTTTTTGTTCTTCCTGTATATAAATGCTCTCTTTTTGCATCTGACCTGGCGTTGCGTGCCCTCTTATGTTGCAGCATTCGAGCCTGTCGTAACAGCTCTAAGGAAAGGCCGCTCAAACACTTACCTG
The DNA here is from genome assembly GCF_026936395.1 of Plectropomus leopardus. NCBI lineage: Eukaryota > Metazoa > Chordata > Actinopteri > Perciformes > Serranidae > Plectropomus > Plectropomus leopardus. The sequence goes on from NC_142188.1 coordinate 22,800,898, forward strand.
AGCTTTAGCTGTTCCACTTCTGCAGCGTTCACCTGCTGAATTGCACATAACAAACATCATTAGTGGGTGACTATGTGTGGTCAAGCGTCTGGATGTTTCAGAAAACTCAAACTGACAGTGTGCATCCTACCTGATTGTTATCTTCCTCCTTTTTGCTCTGGCTGGCCTCCAGCAGTGAGTTGATGGTGGCCACCTGCTGTACGAGCTGGCCTTTCTCTGCCTGTGTCTCCTCCAGCTGCGCAGTGAGGGTGTCCACCTGAGCAGAACGCTCACTGATCTCAGCCTCCAATTTCCCAATACGCACCTGAAACTCTACAGGGACAAAACACAGCGCTTAGGACTTATTCATCATTTTGTATTTTGTGATACAGCCACTGGATCCCTTTTTTATTTTACTATCAAGATGCACATCTGGTAACCATAAAGAGGTCCTTCCTCCATTCTCTGACCTGAGAGGGCGCTGCTGTCCTGCTGGGCATTTTCCAAAGTGGCCTGCAGGCTGTTGTTTTTACTCTGTGTTGCTCTGAGCTCCTCGCACACCTCCTCCAACCTCCTCTGCAGCGCCTGCTCGCTCTCCCCATGGCTGGCCTGACAACAGCACAGATGATGAGAAAAACAGCAGGGGGCAGCAGAGATTCAGAAAAGTATCCTACATGCAGGGTTGATTCACAAGGAAATATCAGTGCCGTTCTGTTAAAATATCATAATGCGACGCAATAAGAGAAAAAAACATTATTGAATATTCACAGATAATCCACTATCAGAATATGATTTGGCTTAAGGTTGTGTGGCAAGAAAATAAAAAATACATATTTTAACAGTCAAGTCTTTTGTTTGGAAATTTTTAAGGAAGTGTCTTGCAGGAAGTGCTTTGAACTTGAGGGGATTTGAGATAATAAGCTTGTCTGTGCTTCTGTGACGGTCTCAGTCAAAGCAGCCGATTGTTTGTGACGACTGAAGGCTGCTCACAGCGCAGAAACACATTTAACTATGGGAGCAAAATGCATCTCAAGTCAAAGATATTAGAAAAAGAACCATCTTGCATGATTTTAGCATGTCTAGTGACATGCTGTAGCTATTACATAACATGTTTGAGGACCTTTAATTGTTAGGACGCATGTTTGTAAATGATTAAACCAAAGGAACACTCGACTGTCAGGACACGCTGACTCACTCGCTCCACACAACACGTAATAGTTCAGACCGCCACAACAGCATTCCGTCAGTGAGTGACGGCGCAGGCTGATATAAGAACAGCAAATGAGCAGAGACTGTGCGGCAGGGATATACTTAAAGTCTGAGAGTCATGTGCTGTAAATACCATCAGACTGTTCCTGCTCGTTCACAGCACGTAACAGAGGGGCCGGAGAGGAGAGGTGCTCTGACATGCACACATTCCAGCTGGTGCTGAGACACATTTTGCCTGCAGCGCCGTTTCTTTATGGCCGCATTCCAGCTCACCCCTTAGCTCTGTGATTACAAGGCAATTAAACTTCCCACAACATCAGAGGTTTGGGGATAGGTGGGAAAAGTGAAGGCTTACATTTTGGGAAGACTCTAACTAATGGGATGCTCAAACAAGAAACAGCTTTTTTTTTTTTTTTTTTTAAAAAAGATGGAATAAATTTGTTTCCTTGTGGAAACATGATCACTTCCAGTGTAATGCATAACGAGAGATGATGTGGTGCTCCCACAAGCCAGGCCAACCTGCAGCATGGAGAGCTGCTTCTCAGTGGCGGAGACCTTGGCCTCCAGCCCTTTCCTGATGTGCTCATCGGCAAGCAGACTTTCTGTCTTCTCTCCAAGTTCCTTGGTTAACTTTGTGCATTCCTGACGCAGCTTGGCCAGCTCTGCATTTTGTCTGAGGGCATAATACAAGACAGAAGTAGAGAGACAGAGAGAGAAGTGAGGGAAGCACTCCTTGCAAATATATGAGCTGATCTTCGGGCTTTGCTCTCTTTGTTCTTGTTCCTTTGACATGTACACAGCGTACTCAACTGTCACTCGAATGAGTAGTATTACAAAGAGGTAAGATGCACGTCATTATGGATCACTGCTGCTCATTACTGTTAAAGGGAAACACTCACTTGCTCTCAGCCTGACTGGTGGCTTGGTTCAGGGCGTCACGGAGAATGGAGTTCTCCTGCTGTAGACGGGCCAGCTGGGCGTTGGGGCCTTTCTCCAGCTGGTCCTGCAGGCTGGCGATCTGTAAAAACGTTTTTTTGTTTTTAACTTGTAGCAAAGTCATTTTCTGGTAAGATATCTGTACTTTTACTCATGTGTGGCTTTCAGGTACTTCATCCACCAGTGTCATTATTGTTAATGAGAACTGACCTTTGCATTGAGGCCCTGGGTCTGGGCTATATGGTCCTGGTAACTGGCCTGCATGCGAGCTTGCAGAGCAATCATTTCTTGCTCCCTCTTGCTCAGCTGGGAGCTCAGTCTCGTCTCCACACTGGCCACCTTGGACTTCTCAGCAGACAGCTCCTGTTACACGTACACCACAGTCAGAGAGCAGATTTAGATTCATTGCTGATTATTAATTTAGTACAGACAGACACCAGAGGACAAATTTAAACATTTATTATACCTTGGGTTTTCCTCAAGCGCCAACATGTAGACACAATTTCTCATTCAAAACTTGGTTATGGGTATGAAAACGTGAAAAGCAATGTAAAAAGTTAGTTTCTGCAAAATTTGCTGTAAACCTAAGGATGGACTTGTCACCTTGTACTGCCACCCATCTGCTGAAATAAGTATTTCATGACATACACTGAAATTGGGTCATCCCTTCATACTTTAGTCACCTGGTTAATTCTCCTGTAGTGCCACCTTCAGGACAAAAGATAAAGAGGGCTGCATCCATGTACAAGTATATGATCTTGTGATTTAATCCTTTTAATTTAGAAGGCTTTTTCTTTATATTTCGCCTTCAGACTAATCTGCACGCTTTGCCTCACTAAAATGACCTAAGAATCCATTCAACAACTTGTTTTCTGCTGTAATGAGTATTTAGTGTCTCATGGGGCTGCCAGCAGGACTACACACCGGCTGATGCATTGTGGTAGGAATACAGCACCTGAGCAGCATCATTGACCTGAGAGACACTTGTTTGTCTAACCTTGGTGAGTTCTCTGAGACGGTTCTTTGCTGCAGAAGCATCCTCTTGTTCTGCTGCCAGCTGTTTCTCCCTCTCCTCCAGTTGTTTTTTCAGCATGGCCACTGGGTCTCCTTTCTGCGTGGCCTGAAAACACATACGCACACATAAAGAAAACAAAAATAAAGTGGGTCTACTTTTAGGTCTCATATGCATCCAGTGAACAATCCAGTGCCTCAAGCATCTATTCTTAACGGTTGTCATTTCGTCATCAATGACTGCAGTGTCCATTACCGTGTGCCAGGTGTCCTGAATGATGCCGACTTTCTCAGACAGGATCTCGATAAGCCTATGAGCCTCTCCCTCGCTGAACACCATGCTACTGATGGTGGACACCAGAGCCTTGTAGGGCAGGTACAGAGGAGCATCCGCAGAGTCCACCGCTGCCACTAAAGAGGCAAACACAAAACATTTCAGTGAAAAGCAACAACCAGACAGTTCTAACGCAAGGGTTCCCATGGTCATGGAAAACCTGGAAAAGTCATGATAATCATAATAATTTACAATTACATTTTCCGGGCTCGGACAAGTCAGGGAACTAGTAGAAATCATTGAAAGTTTGGGGAAAATCATGGAAATGTGTTGTGTTAAATAAAGTTACATAAATGTAATTTAGATTCTTTGTTTTCCTTGTGTTCCATCTTTCCCTTCATTTATGCCCACTATGCAAGTCAAATAATTTTTAAGCACTTTTGGCTCAGGGAAGGGGCATACAACTTTAAATGGCTGTATTTTGTGTTAATTTTACAGATAATTGCATTCTAATCTTTTTTTTTTTGGATGATTTTTTTTTCTAAAAAAGAAAACTTTTCTAAATTTATTTTTAAGAGAATGGGTTTGGAAGGTGTGTTTTCTTTCACAACTGTGGCAGATTTTTTTTTCTCCTTTTAATTCTTGGCAATTTTTGCAATTTTCATTTACTTTTTTTTGGGGGGGGGGGTGTTATAGAAAAGTTTTTTTTATATATATATAATGGACAGAAACTGTAAAAACACAAATTGCTGAAATTCTGTCTGAATAGAGTTTGAATCTTATATATCTGAAAAACACTGCGCAGGTGGGTAAAGGAAAAATAATCATTTGTCTCTTTGAAAAGTCATGGAAAAGTTTTGAAGTTTTGTCCACAACAATGTGTGGGAACCCTGTAAAGCTCATTAGGTCGTCACAGTAAAGTCCGAATTCCCACACTGCCTCGGGAAAAGAACAAGGTTGAGACTTGTCCTTTGGGTCTGGGGCCCATGGGCAGCTTCGGATGGCAAAATGATGGGGCACTGTGGCACCAGGCGGAGACAAGCCTCAGGCAAGGGAGAACCCGTCTCCCCTCCCGACCCATTGTCAGGGCACTGAGAGCCTTTGTCAGCTAACAAAACAGGGCAGTGGTGTTTGGACAGGCTGGCGTGCTCTATGCCCTCCAGAGCTGAGTGCCAGACATTACCCACAACTGCCATTGGCACTGCTTTCCATGGGTACACAGCAAGAAGTTCATCACTACTGACAGGGTATTACTGCCGTAGATTGTGACTGTACGCACGTGCGACTCAACTCTACAGACGTGCCTCCACACCAGCTCTGAACATTCAAGATCGAGTGCTTTCACCAGTGTTATGGCTAATGGAGTTCCTGCCTAGACGATAATTTCCACTTCAAAAGGAGGAGGCTAATTTTAACAGTGATGAGCTAAAATAGTGTAACAACATATTGATAAGACTACAATGGCTTTGATCCTTAATATGCAGATAAAGGGTTTGTGGTTCATTTAAGTTTTTAGAGACTTGATGTGGACACCAGCGAGGTCCCAACTACACACTTAGCACAAAAGCAGTCCCTGAACAATGCACCGAACAAACGATGACTGGTTTAACAGGAAACAGGAAAGAAATATCTGGCAGTGGACTTAGCCAAGACCAAACAACGGGCAACTTTTATACGTTTCTTTGAAAAGCAGTTTAATCATTAGTTTGATAAGCCCAAAAAAATCAGTGAAAGAATATTATTTTTGACAGAGGGAAAGCTACCAAAAGGGTTACCAAAAACCTACAGATGGAGCAGACCTGTGCAGTGATTTTGGCATAGTGGCCACACTTGTAACTGCAGGTTATGTAATACCTTTTTTGTGTCCTGCATCCTGCATTTTTTGTCTTCTTTTTCCATTTTTTGTGCTAACGCTACCCTTGTTTCGTCTCGTTTGTGTTCAGCAGGACTGCTTGGCTTTTTGTTGTTGTTTTGCCTTTGATAAATCTCATTTCTGCTTTTGCTTTCCTTGTTAAAGCACTTTGTAAACTCAGTTTTTAAAGCTGCTGTATAAATAAAGTTATAATAATTAGTAGTAGCAGTAGTAGTAGTTTATTTACTTAAATAAAATATACAATTTCAACTAAAAGATGACAAACAGATATATAAACATATATCTGAAACACGTCTACTTACCAGGCTCTGCCTTTTTCTTGGAGGCCTTCTTCTTGGGCTCCTGTACTTTTCCTGCGGCAGCAGGAGCCTGCTGGGAGCCCACCGGGGGCACAGCCATCACTGGGACGTCTTTAGTGACAGCTTCCAGCACCGGGGCGGTCTTGGATGGAGCAGGTGAAGATTTGACCGGGGCTGCAGTGGACTTGGTTGGAGCCGCGGCAGCTTTGGCTGGTGCAGGGGCAGACTTAGCAGGGGCAGACTTGGCAGGTGCAGGGGCGGACTTGGGTGGGGCAGATGCAGAGGATGGGGCGGTTGCTTTAGTTGGGGCAGACACGGGGGCCTGGGTTGTTGCAGGGGCCGCGGAGGACTTGACTGGTGCAGCGGCAGCCACGAGTGGAGCTGTTTGGGCAGAGGCCGGCTCGACCTTAGCCACCTTCTTCTTCTTTTTCTCTTTAGGTGAGGGTGCAGGTGAGGGCTCGGTGAGAGCGGGGCTTGGTTCAGCAGCAGTCTTTGGCTGGGCTTCTGCTGGTGCAGGTGCTGCAGCTGGTTTAGCCTCTACAGCGGGGACAGGTTCAGGGGCAGGAGCAGCAGCTACCACTGGAGCAGCAGCAGCCTCGATGACTGCATCAGCTTCAACTTCCTCTTGATTTTTTTCAGGCTCCGGGATTTTTCCATTGGGCTTTTCTTCTTTCTTCTTTCCGCGGCCCTTCTTCTCAGATACTTTGTCTTTCTTCTTCTTCTCAGAGCGAGTAGACTGTATTTTACCCAACTCTCTGCGTTGTTTAGCCAGGGCCTCCTCATAAGAGGTCTCCTTCATGGAGAAGGTGGAGACAAGAGCAATCCCTAGAGCAGAGATCACCATGAATCCACCAAACACCATTATCCCAAGGGTCTGGGGGTCATAGATATCCATGGTTCAATTTCAGTTCACCTGAAAAGAGAGTGGCAGACTTGTCAATACAGTTAACGACGAAAAATATTATTTTTCTAAAAGAAATTGCTGGCTGTGTGAACAACCAAAGATTTCTAACGAGAGGAGACATACGTTTACATACCAATTCCCACGTTGTGCCTTTGCAAAATGAAACTGAATTAGCAGGTTTTGAATTAACAGAGCAGTTTATGGAGAGATTATATATCAGTGCTGCCCAAAGAACAACCTCAGCCTTTCTTTTAAACACCTCAAGGTGTCGCTGTTTTCCCCATAAACCTTTGCCTTGAGGCAGGCTACATGATACAGACTAGCAAACTGTGTCCCAGTTGCCATATAGCCTGTCATCTTGGGTCAAACGTGTATTCATGCAACTCAAATTCACCCTCATAGTTAATTCTCATACACTGACTAGTTCATTTTTACGGCCAGCACTAAGCTTTCTGGGTAAGTTCAAGCACCAAACAAAATATCAGCTCCAGTCTAAGAATCACCTCCCCCCAACATACAATAAAGAAAATCCTCGAGGAAACATTTCTTTAAAAATATGGTTTTTAACTTGAAATGTCAAATTCATAGTACTTTATCTAAAAAGTGGCTTATTTGACATTTTTAATTTCTTTGTATTCTTCAATGATAATTTTGGATTCTTACACTGCTGTTTCAGGGGGGCGCAGGATGAACTAAAATACAGTAGGTCCTATATGAAAATATAATCTCACTCATCAAGAAAAAGACACATTATTTTGGTTGTAATATACACAGAAAAGCACTGAAAATATTTTTTCACAAAAGATCACATTCTTGAAAAATGTCAGTTTCAGTGTAAGGAGTAAGCATTCAGTAAATATTATTTAATTTGCACATACAAACATCATACCTGCTGTTTCTTCTAATGCGGCTGCTGTGTTCAGCCATAGACAAGAATTATGGAAAGGCTGCTGGATCCTGTGTGGGCTACTTACAAAACTACTATTACACAAAAATGACTTTGTCACAAATGTCACTTTTTTCCTCATTTAATGAATGCTGCTTAAATTATCAAAGCTTATGAAGTTAAGTGCATGTTTGAAAAGGGCAATCAACTTATCTTTTAACTCAGTTTCAAATGATCTTTTCATTCATGCACCTCTTTTCTGCACTTTTGCTATTTTTAATGGTGATCTTTTTTGAAAAATGCAAATCATCTAGTAATTAAATTGACCTTTCAAATATTTTCTCTTTTTCTCTCCTTTTTTATTGTAAATCTGTATCTTTTATTAAGTTTTATATTATATTGCTTTGTAAAGCACTTTGAATTGCCTTGTTATATAAAATGTGCTGTAGAAATAAAGCTGCCTTGCCTGATACAAATTAACTGCTTACTTTAAAACAACCTAAATATGAATTTAAGGCAGGGAGCAAAACCCAAACCATAGAGGCAAAAGGGGATTCAGACAAAAAGTACATTACCAGGAACTGCAAAAAATTCCAGCAGTTGGCTGGTGGTTTGCATTCATTTCCTGCCCTGTATAAAAAATAACAGCCCTTTAAGGGATCTCCAACTACCCCTTTAAGGCTCTCCTCACAAACCAAATGTTGAGCCTGCAGGGGAGAAAAGTTGGCTGAGTGTGGTTTGCAGCTTAGGGACACTAAAACCCCCTTCTTTGATTTATTTATTCTTGCAGTACTATCAGTTATATCTTTGTTGATGTTATGGATAAAGTTATTTTTATGTAATAAAAAAATATATAAATTCATAAAACAAAAGACCAATGTTGAGCTTTGTTGTTTTAAAACAAACTAAGGTTGCGACATGGTAGAAGAAAAGTGCTGAGCTATTTTAGTGTAATCAAAACCGAGTCCAGAGTCCCTGCTCAGTGCAGGGTCTACTAGCTGCAAGCAACAGGGACGAGTTTGTACTGCCTCCTTATCTGTGATGTCACACAGTCCATCTCCATTCAGACCAAACTGAAAAAGAGGACCTCAAGAAAACTGATTAAGGGTGACTTTCTGGAGATCATTTATGTGCATCTCAGGGTCTGTAAGAGATATAAATTCAAGATGAAACCTACAAAGGTGTCAACTTTCTATAGTTTATAGCCCTGAAGTCTCAACTATATAGCATACCTACAGGGGGTGCATAAGCACATGGGTTAGTCTTTAGCCAAAATTAAAATCTATTAACTTTTTTGAGCCATGGATGCAAAAACATGTAAATGCACACATTTTCTTTCCTTTGAAAGTAAGTGCTCGTCTTTCATTACTTGAAGTTTTCAGATACTTTTAAGTATGATAAAAAATCGTGCAGACTTTCCACAAACGTGCTCACTCTTTACTCCATACATTACATTGATAAAAAAAAAAATCGGATCCACTTCGAAGAACTTCCAAGATAGTTTAAAAATCACACTAATACTACAATTACAACACTGAGGCCACAAGTAAAAATACCTCAAAGATGTATGATACATGAAGACAACTTGCATCCTTTCACATTCAAGCATACATTCAAACAATCTTGTCTAATCTTGGAATTACTTTTATGTGAAATGCTTTCAATCATTACTTGCGAGCTAGCATTGTCGCTAACACTATGAATCAATGAACTTGGCTACCATCCTGCACATTGTGGTACAAAGTGTCGCTTAACGTTGCAGAACAGTGTTACAGATGCTGTAATAAAAATGTAAACTAAACACCTGGCGAAGCGAAAAAAAACTAAAATGATTTTAGATAACTTTAATCGGCTGTCTTTCCGTACTACTAGTTAGCCCAGGAGTTAGCAGCAGATAGCTTCCCATCCCTAGCTAGCGGCTGGCTCAATGAATAAAAAATTCCAAGACTCCCACTCTTACCTCGCTGGTGATGTGGCTACGTCTGCTTGCTTCAAAGGGAATGGAGAGGACAAAAAGGTTTAAACTGTTAAATGAAGTCACTAATGTGCAAAGCTACCTGTTTATCCAGCTATCTAGCTAACTAGCTTTTTTCCAGTGCTCTTCCCCCTCACTCGCTCCGCTGGAGAATCCGTGGTCTGCTGTGAAGTCGTGGCACTTCGAGCTGGCTAGACGCGCTGGCCCCGTGCCCCAGATAGCTGCCATAAATCCAGAAGGCTTCTGATTGGCTGCAGTGCGCTAAAACCGGAAATGAGAACACTGGGACTTGTAGTCTTTTATGTAGGCCACCGGGCTCATCCAGTTGGACCGTTTTCAGTCAAACAAAGGGTTTGCTTGGAATAGAAAGTATGTTTTACTCAAGAACAGCGCAGAAAGAAATCTTTCCAAGTAGCCGACTGAGCTTTTCTTTTGTAGTTATTTCGCTTTATACGTACTTAATACCTTAGAGAACACAGTGTTTTCTCTTTTTCCACTCCATTACGTGTACACTGTAAAATCTGACAAGTTGATTTTACTTTGAAAAATCTAGGGAACCGATTGCCTTGAAAAATGTTTGTAATTATAAAGCCAATAAATTAGTCTTGATTTAAGTTAACTTTATATCTAATTGTTAAGTTTAATTAAAAGCCCAAGACACAGAAACACACACACACACACTGTATTGTGAGTTCTGTATTATGCACTGTGAGCTCTTTTACTCCTGATACTTGAATTATTTTTCAAATATCACCATTATGAGATACCTAAATTTTATTTTTAAGTTAATACTTGTATTTTTACTTATGTAATTTGGTAATTTGTTGAAAGCACGTCTTCTACTTTTATTTACTATTTTCCATTATAGGCTCACCACTTTACATTTAGCATCTGTTCTTTGTTTTGTTTTGTTTTGTTTTTCATTACTAATTAGACTAGAACATCAGGATCATTTCACACCCCAAAGTAAACCTTTAAAACAAGGCTACTCCCAGAAATAAACATCATTGGCCACACCTGAATGTTCGGAAAGGTCAACTGCAAACTGCAGGACAACATTGTTCGTACTAGTGACGTTCAAGTTCTGAAAATCCTTCTTTGAGGGCTTGTTTACCACACCCTACATTATTTGACCGCCCAAAAAACTAGCACAGGGAGATTACACTTAACACTCTGTGCTGCCACACAAAGGTGTTATATCAATAAAGTTAATGCAATCATAATAATAATATTGTATTAAAGTGATGAATTAACACAATGTGAAGGCGTTGTGTGCCTGTGTAAGTCAATCATTTAGCAGGCTTTGATATATAAGATGACGGATCATGAAATGTGTTGCAGTTCTGCACCAGTAATAGGACATTTCTCTGTCCACACACTGGATCACTCGTTGGAAACTGTTTTCATAGGTATCCTTGACACAACCTCTCCTCAAACGGCTTAATAAAACAGGATGTTAAGTGGACGCACTTGTTGCTCAAGTCTGGTCACAGAATGTCCTCGTCCGCCATCACTGAACTGTATTGTAAAGAACCTCACATTAACCTCATAATACCTCATAAACACAAAAACACACAATACTGTCATAACAATACACTGCATTTCTAATATAAAAAAGATGAAATGGTCTGTTTTACTTCAAAAAAATATAGCATGCACCAACTTAATGTGACCGACACTGTGTTAAACCAAGCTCTGCTCAACCGTCTTTCAACTGACAACTTAGATTACTGCTTGTTTTCTATCCTACAACAAAATAATGACATTCAGCTGGTGTCCTGGGTTATATAATTTCTTGTTTATGAACCCTGGCTGTACCCTGGGATGAAATGGTCTCTCTGGTAACAAAACAATAACCATATAACACTTTGTCCGGCCACTGGTTTCTCAAAACTCGCTGCTTGTGTTTTTCATCTGTTGCACATAAACCACAGTCAGTGATTTTGCTGTCACTTTGCATCTCTGCTGTAACTGATGTGTGGAATTTTCACTCCCTTTTCTCACACTGCATTGTGCCAGCGATCAAAAGTTCAGCATCGACCAAATATGTACACTAAGCTCTGTCTTGTGCTGGTATTTGTATATTGTGATAAATTCAATGATTCCTCCCCCCTATACTTAAACACCATTGCATGATCTGCTATTAAATATAAATAATTGATCACACTCAAAGTATTTATGTTATGTGATGAGATGAAATACTTATCTTGTTGGCTTACATGTGTTAATTATTCAGAATTTGTGATTGTGTTTGTATTGTGTGTATGAAAGCAAGAGAGTGCCTGCGCAGGGCAGGGCACACTAACCCAGAAAATGTTTGGCCTTTGGTCCTTGGAGCTTTTTAGTGATGTGTTAATGACAGATGCAGTATTGAAGAAATAAAATAATTGTAACTCCTAAATTCTACAAAACTTACTTTTGCCATTATATTACTGTAAGATTCCCTGACAATCACAAAAACTTGATGTGATTTTCCTTATTAGGCCATTAATAAAAATTCCCAATAAGCTACTATATACATGTCATGAACAAAGAAAGCTGCTCATTTGTCACTGCACATATTGCTGTAAATCTTGAATACTGACACCGCAATGGGACATTTAGTGAAACTTGCAATGTGCAATGTTTCCCAGTAAAGAAGAAAAATTTTGTATGGCCACTTGTGTTGTGGGTCTCTAGGATGGAGGGTTGACTATCAGATATACAGCCCAATCCCCCTCAGACCTGGTGGTCTGTCTTTACATTTACTGTACATCATGTAACTCAAGAAGCACAAAGTGAGGGGAAAGGATTTTTAAAATCTGTATCTTTGTGCAAATTTACCTGATGGGCAGCCGGAAGCCGCCTCCTGTTCTCTTTCACTAAGGAAGCACAGACAGTTTGGTTACATCAGCGAGCCCTGCAGGTGCAGATTTTTAAAGTGAGTCCCTTCAGAGGACACGGTTTCTATTTGAGGAGGTCTTCATGCCTCATGCTCCACGGCTTCTGTCTGCATTTATCACGACTTTGCAGATGATCAGTGTAGAGCTGCGGGACATGAGGCAGGTGCTTTCAGAGGCTCAGTCAGCGAAAATAAGATGTTGGCATGTTGGTTCTTTGCAGTTCACCTATTCATAACCTTAACCAAAACGGTAAAAGACTCAATAACACCTGTACTTCATTATGAAGTAATGAAGGAATATGCTTCCTCATATTCCTGGTCTTGATTGTATGTGTTAGTGTGTGTGTGTGTGTGTGTGTGTGTGTGTGTGTGTGTGTGTGTGTGTGTGTGTGTGTGTGACTGAGAATTACAATACAGTTGGAACCATAAAAATTGTGTCAAATTAATTATTAATGGCCAATTACTGATAGTATCTCCAAAAGTACAGAGAATGTGAAAAATCCTACTCCTTATCATACATTTGGAGCCTTAAAATTATCTATGCATGCATAAAAGCAGATAAGGAAATTAATAAAATCAGCAAACTAACTCTTTGAAGCGGACAGATTTGTTCCTTTACACCAATGCAGACAAACGTTACACAGCGCCTCTGAAGTTATATTTCTGCATTTAGAGAAAGAACTGAGGAAATACTTTATCATAATCACACAGCCGCGACACAAAGGGAACATGAAAACAACTAATTTTAGCAATGATACTTCTCTTTTTCACACTGATATTCTCACATCAGTGACTGCATAATTTCATACAGTGGAGTGAAATAAAGCTTTCTGTAAGTACATGCCGAGAATAAGGCCCCTTTAAATAGAAATCTCAGCTTTATGTCTGGGCCATATAATATTTGCTCCTCTTCATGTTCCAAAAGACGCCTTGTTCATAATTCCTCAATGTCGTGCTTTTAAACACTATTTGCTCTGATCTCAGTTGGGAAACTAACCTATTTGCACTGATAGTGTGTTCTAATCTCATTGGCTGTAGTCTGTTGTTGCACCCAATCACTGAATCGTCCAAAACAGGTCACTGTGACTACGCTACTGCTGAGGTCAATATTGACAAATCTATCATGGGCAGGTAAAGTTTGTTTTCTGCACATGTTCATTATAATCTCACTTCTCCACGTCTCTTTCGGGGTAACCTTTCACCACTGTATGTGCGGACTTACTCCAGTGCTGGTAAATGAAGCCTTATTTAACAGTTAGTATAATTTTTTGATAGTCAACTTGTAGATTAAGAATTTCTTTTGCAATAATGTGGAGTAATGCAAAAAGCAATTGCTTAAAGGGATAGTTCACCCCAAAATCAAAAATACATATTTTTCCTCTTACCTGCAGTGTTATTTATCAGTCTCAACTGTTTTGGTGTAGGCTGTAGAGTGTTGGAGATATCATCTGCCTTCACTCAAATACTGTATAATGGAACAAGATGGGACTCAGCTTGAGGTGCTTAAAAAAGTGCCAAAAAATACATTTGAAAAACTCAATTGCAATGACTTTTTCTAGAAATTATGACCCGGTTGGGAGCAGTTTCATGTAGGAACTATTTTCTCTCTGCTGAAGTACACCCACCAAAAGCATCACAGCGAACAAGGAAGCAGGCATCTACTCATAGACAAGAGGCTTGTGCCCGTGACAGCTTGAGATGTAAACATCGATGGCTTCCTCCTTGGCTAGCAGTATAGGTGCGCTTCCTTCTGCACATTGATATGGTTGGCTGGTGCAGTTTGTTAGAAAGAAAATTGTTCCTGCATGAAACTGCTCACAACAAAGTCTATGGGTAACCAGCTCGTGGTTTCTGGATTTCACTCATTGCTGTTGTGTTGTTTTTCTTTGATGTATGTTTTTGGCACTTTCAGCACCACAAGCCAAGTGCCATCTAGTTCCATTATAATCGAAAGAAGGCAGACATCTCAATCGACGATATTTCTAAGCGGCTCACACCAAAACAAACTAGACTGATAAATAGTACTGCAGGTAAGAGGAAAAATATGTATTTTTAGTATTTTTAATTTTGGGGCAAACTATATGTTTGCTAGTTTTTACATACTACATGGATAAAGATTAATCTCACAAGAGTTTCACATGGGCTGTAGTGCTACTCATGAAGGACATGAAATGTGCACTCTGCTGGTGTTGATTCTCTTGGGCACTCTGGCATTTCCTCAAAGCTTACAGCACACAGTCCCATCACAGGATCCACTGTAGTCAATGGATTTAACACAAATGTGCATACTGCTGCGGTGAAAAGTTGAGGGCCAACACATTAAACTTAGTAGAAACAGGATGCAGTGGACAGATAGATACCGCCACCTAGTGGTATGATAGAGCATTCTTTAAAATGGAGATTTAGTGCTTTTCCACACAACAGAAAACCGTAAGGAACTATAAGGAATACTAAACTATCAAAATAGGCTACAAACCCCACAAACAAATACAGAATGGCACAGATCAATCTTGGGAAAGTAGGATTTATTCAATGCCATTATCACAAATTTATAAAAATGCTAATGTTCTGTAAGAAAAGCATAATGTAAAGGAATTCACACAGTTGGAATCCATTAGAAATACATTCAATTTCTTAAAAAACTATAATGTATTTTAACACTCCACTGAGCCTGGTCATGATTGTAAAGTATTTTTCCATCTTTTTAGTGCATCTTTTTTTTCATAACTGCTTTAAATAAAATGTTTAGAGGATCTGGTCAATATGTCAGGTCTGATACATGAGACCCCATTAATAAGAAAGGGGAAAAGTAAAAAAAAAAAAAGAAAAAACAATAATTACACACCAAAAAGTGACTGGGCAGAGGTGGTTTGGGTAAATAAGCTGCTGGGGACATGATAAATGTAGTGCAGGGGTATTATGAGTGCCTTGTGCAAACAGAACTAAAATGCAGATGTTGATTTTGCACGCTAGATGTTCAGATAACCTGCCGATTGAATTTTTCTTTTCATTGATCTTCTGTGATTCATCCACATTTGCAAAAGCAATGTGCATCTTTGATAACTGTGTGATCTCAGGTCACTTCTTACAAACAAGAATGTGGGGACTGATCCAACTGTCCATTCCTGAGGTGAAGAGCAGCTATTTTAGAACACCAGAAGACGATCTGTCTCATCTTATAAGTCAGTCAAGAGGTTTTTTTCTTAATAGAGGGTTGGTTGGTTTGTACACTAATCTCAGAGCCCAGGAATGCAGATCATTAGGATGTTTTTTTCAGGCACTATTTTTGCTTCTGTATAACTGTTCCATTAGCAAACAAAAAAGTCCCAAAAGAATCATAAAACTTAGGTTACGGCTATGCGAAAAACATGCACTAAGCCTTAATAAAAAAAAGTAAAAGTGTACATGAGAGACAAGCTTAGAGTCAGAATTTATGAGGCAAAAATATGATCAAAAGGCAAGATGTGTACTATGTGCATAATGTGAATAAAGAGTGGAGAAATTAATTAGGAAAAAAGGATAATCACCTCTATTGGTGCTGCAAAGGAATGGAAGACCTTAATGTTGGCAGCCTCATTTCTCTGGAGGCATTCACATCGAGACTTCCATAAATAATGGAAAAGGATGGACCTTGGACCAGAGGGCAGGGACTCTGTAAACATGAAGACATTCTGCTTACAAGACACTTAGTCTCGTGCAGGGTTTTTGAGTGGCATCAGACCCATGGGTGGGAGCAGAGATAGGGATTCATGTCCATGCAAGGCCCCGGGGATGCCAGGTTTCCATTTTCTATGACTGGTCACTTGGTGATGGTAGGACAGGAATACTTGAATACTTGTCAGTTGCTCTTGAGCAGGTCAATGCATCCCTGCAATAGAGTCACGTTGTTCTGTGGAGACAGAAAAAAAACAGTAGGAATACTCCCGAAGCAAAGAGTCTGTTCTGTTCTAAGTCATGAGGACATCCAACATCTCACCAAATAAAACATGTAAATGCACACATGTATCCTGGTTACAAACAGGTTTTTAGGTATTCTATTTCATGCATCTGCAAGTGCAAGCAACATATTTCACTAATGGAAACTTTAAAAAGTTGTTTTTTCATTTTTAATTAAACTGAATGATGAACATTCACAAAGAATCAGGCAGATGTTAGACAGCAGAAGCTTCTGGATGGCAAGGGGAAAATAACTAAAAATGGCAGGACGATAAAAAGAAACATACAAGACAATATGTTGCAATGGTGATGTTTTATTGTTTATAAAGAATGACATAGAATATATAAAATGAGTTCGTGTTTATTATTTCTTTAGTTTCTTTTCTTTCTGTCTTTACTTACTCTAGCAATGTCAAGCAATTGTCCAGATTGCCCATGTTTTCTCATTATGAGGGAGCTACGTAAATTCCTGTTGTAAATTCTGTCATGGAGGGTAGCAAAAAGTTAAAATATTTTAACTCTGGACAGCAATGATGTCTAGCAAAACTGCTAATGGAATTATTTGCTGGCCTCACCTAATTTCACTGTCAAGCTCTCATCCAATGAACTGATACACGGTTTGTTGTTTACCGTCTGCCTGATTCCATTTAAACGCTGCTGGATGATTTTGTAAAGAAACAGGGAGGACCGCCATGACCTTGACACAGACAAATCTACAAGAAGGCCCTCAAGTGCATGAGTATCAAGGTGAGCATAAATCAAAGTCAAGTCAACCCCACAGAGCAGACTTACTGAAAGGATTAAGAGTTGAAGATGAGGCTGAAAAGACAGCGATTATAAACCTGGATAATACTATTATCACACATATTGGGCTTCGGCCAGGGAAAAGGATAAATATATTTAGATTTCATTTCTGATTTAAAAGTTCATCCTTTCTCCTGGAACAAGCGAAGAGGGAAAAGGTCGTGTGAAAGGAAACATAAGGTGACAAAATATATGCACTTATTCTTTTAGTTTTGTGCCAGTCTTACGGCTTGTATGACTTTTTGCAGTAATTACATTTATAACATGCTATTCAAAGCTACATCTATAAACTTTATTTTGACAAACTTCTTTTGCATTTTCAGTTTATGTATTTTACTTTTAATACATATAAATGTATAATATTTTTTATATTCATTACCTTTCATATCTGAAGATGATGATTGAGATTTTACTGCTGATGAGGTTTAGAGGGGTATCTGAGATTAATTAATGGCACTTTGGGTGTTTAATAGTAATTTATAATCAGTCGGCTGTATTTTGCTGCTCACCTTGGCATGTTTTATCTCCAGCTCAGCCATCTCTATGAGGTTCTTCCTGAAGGCCACAACACGCCTGCCCTTGAAACTGGTCAGTTCTGAGAATAACAGCATCCGATTAGAAAAGGGCATGCACCGCGCATACTGCTTTACACACGAAGAAACAAGTACAGAATGAGCCTGCGTTTCACATGCACGGATGCACAAACCTTTCTTTCCAGACTCTGAGAGCTTGTCAAATTTCTGCAGGCACTGCTGCTGGTGCTCCTCTGCCTGGGGAATGTCCTTGCTCTTCAGTCGAGCCTTATCCAAGGCCTTATTAGAGTTCTCGTAGTCGACTAACGCCCGGGCTCGCCTGTACAGAAGGTCCTGACATGTTGCAGAGAGTTTAACA
This sequence comes from Plectropomus leopardus, assembly GCF_026936395.1. Lineage (NCBI taxonomy): Eukaryota > Metazoa > Chordata > Actinopteri > Perciformes > Serranidae > Plectropomus > Plectropomus leopardus. Next base: position 22,818,756 of record NC_142188.1, read on the forward strand.
TGAGAAATAAAAGAAGGAATGAGGAAACTAAGACAAGTGCACTTGAAATATTTTAACTGAGACGACTTGCCTACACTTTCATGTTCGCAAAAGATGGATTTTGACATACCATGTGCTTTCACACACTTCTGTTTTTCAAAACATGGTTTCTTATTACGCTTCAGGTGCAATTATTTATTTTGAATAAATACTCAATTAGTCCTTACGCTGAATACAACTATTATCTCCCATCCTATGTTGACTGGAAAATGGCTGCTTTGCCTTCTGAGTAATGCAGATTTTTCTCTTCATCTTAACTCCAGAAATTTTCATGAGATTTACGACAACGAGGTTCAACTGGTTGCACATAGCAGTGTTTCTTATTTCAACAAGTATAGTTCTGTTAGGGTGGAATGGTTGCATAGTATTTGAAACACAGCAACATGTGAACTTCATAAAACAAGCAACACATCTGTGAATCTCTACATCTCTTATGAAGGCGGAGGTAACATGTCTAACCTTGGCAGCCTGGATGTCTCTCATGTAATATCTGAGCAGCTCTGTGAGTTTCAGCTCCTGGTCAGATGCGACTCTTCCCTCCACTTTCTGCAGGGACACAAATAAATACATGTAGCAGCTACCGCAACATATGTAGAAATAAGAACAAATATTTACAATGGCGGCTGCACTTACTCTGAGCTTCTCAAACAGGTCCGACAACTTCTCCAGGTGCCTGAGAAAAAAGTACAGATATTATCATGGAAAACTCTGTAGTTATGTCTTGCTAATGATGTGATTTAATATAAGAGTGCAAATATAATCACAATCTATCTTTTCAAAATCATCAATATAAGCAGGGATTTGTCGCGAAATATGAGGTCGAAAGAGAACAAGCGCTTACAATCTTCGACAGAAAGTGTGTCTCTGCATGAAAACAATTGAATTATACATTAAACTCACTTTTTATTTGCTGTGGTATCATCAGCAGAGAGACTGTTCAGAGTAGCAGAGATGTGAATGTAATCATCCGCAATATCTGTAATGAAAGAAATTAGCAGTCAAAAAACTAAGCGAATTCCAAACAGTAATTCATTTTTTATACTCATCTCAAAATCAAACTAAATGTGGCAATGTCAAAACGCTGCAGTACTTTTGTGCGAGCGGGTCATTTTCTCCGCTTTGGCAGTGGAATCTTTTATCTTGCTGTAGTAGTCGAGCAGGAACGTCTTCTCCTGCTCGAAAAAGTCATCCACTTCCTGTGTAGGTATCAAAGACACAACAGTCAATGGGGAAGCGGCTACGACACAGCATCTGTAATGCTGTCGTACATATAATGTGAGCAGATCATGGATGGGCCTCACCTTTATTCCTGAGATAAGGACCTCATCAGCTGACTTCACCATGTTTTTAAAGAATCCTCCAAACATTTCCTTGGCATTCTTTCTTCTCACAGTGAGCTAAAACGACAGAGATTAAGAGAGAACACATAAAAAATCTGTGAGAGGAATTTGATTTATTATATGCTGCTGCAAGAAGTAAGTAGAAACTAGAAATACTGTTTATGATTGTACGTTTTGAATTTATTATTAGTTGTCATAATATGGTCCATAAAGACATGTGGCCTATGCTCTTTTATCAGACTAGCACCTGAGCGTATAAAGAGTTTAACTACTTTATATTACACTTGTGTAGCGGACGGTTTTATCTTAAGCAACCTACAGTGCAAGTGAAATCTGAGTAGATGAGAATTCTCTTTAACTCTTAGCAAACACCACAGCTACTGACTAACAAAGACGACATAGATAAGCATAACTGCTGATCACAGCAGGATGTAAGCCATGTGTCACAAGTGCTCCAGTAAACTCTACTTCCTCTCTTTCCAACTGACAGTTCAGGAAAGGAAGTCAGCATTATGGGGAACTCACATCCTGATCATACTCTAAGAAAATCTGGAAGTTTCTGTCTTTGCTTAAAACGGGGTGAGAGGACAATCTCTGCAGGAAGACTTCGTGCACTTGGACAGTTTTCTTGAACACAGCCAGGTACTCACTAAAGAGAAAAAAAGACACAGCAAGAGGATGTTTATTAAACAACATTTTACTGACTTTTCTAAGGGATATAACACAACACTGTCTAATATAAGGTGTTTTGTTGTAGTGTCACACTCACGCCTCCAGCTCCTGCTTCATTTTAGTGTACTCCTCCTTTGTCATAGTGGCTTCACCTTCCCCCAGCTTGTGCATCTTCTCTCTTGGGCTCTCAAAGTCAGGCTTTGGAGGCGCTGGAGGAATCTATGATTGATAAATCAGGAAAAAAATGACTTAAGATTCATGAAAGGTTAAATGATCTTGATGCGTTATATACTAATACACTTCTGTAAAAGAACATTTTTCTGTGTCATGTGTTTAAATTTCCTCTTTTGTCACTGAGTGTACAGATGCCAAAGACAATATTACAGTCTGTGTCTATATATGTGAGTCATGTCTGCACATAGTCCAACTTACTATTAGGCCAGCATATTCCTCTGTCTCAACCAGAGTGTCATGTAGCCAGATGAAGTCTTCGTGCTGCCTGGGAACGGAGAACTCTGGCTTCTGGAAAGAGCTAAGTGTGGTCTGGGAATAAACAAAAAAACTGTCAACATATCAGCAAATACCATTGTAGAATATTTTTCGATACTGAGTAGGTAAATGTGTTGGGGTACAATTTTTTTTTTTTTACCTTTGTATGGACAGTAAACTTGACTTTGTCCCTTTCACAGAGAGCATCAGGAATGTCAATGATAAGAGAGGCATCATGGTTTAGATCCACAGACACAGAGCGCATCTAAAAAGAAGGAATACACCAAGGTTATGCAAAAATATCATGTCATGTAAAAACAGGCCTCTTGACTAATCATAAACATATATCATAGTTAAATTAATTTCTATTTGGTTTGATTCGACAGTAAATTTACAGCATTGCCTCTTTGGCATTTCTGTACAGTACTGAGGATTTAGAGTGAAAACTAAAAACGTGGGACTTCATGTTGCAGAGACGCTAATCAAACACAGCTCATAACTGCTGCATTTTTGAATACTGGTTCAACAAAACAAAAAAAAAATAAGCAATTGTTCATAAGTAACATATATCAATATCATCAAAGTTGTAACCAGTAATGCAGCAATAACAATCCTCAGTTTCTGGAGTCTTTCTTAGCTTGACAATACATTTAGGACAGAAGAATGTAATGTTAGCAGCTATAATATTAAGAGCCCAAAGTCATCACCCTCTGTCTTATTCAGCCACCAACCCTGAGTTGCTACAACTTTACAGTGAGGACAAACTGAGATTGGAGGCTTGATACACCACAGGAAAATAAGACAGAATGGGAACAGTCTTAATCCATAGAGCTCGAGGGGTCAAACTCACTCCAGAGTACATTGGTATGTTTGTTTTTTTAATTCCTAATGTGCATTGGGGCCCTTAGAAATCATTCATCCGTGAGAAAAGCTTGAAGAGTATAGGTAGTGTTGGGTAAAGGTCTCAAGGCAGTTTGCCTGTAGACACAGACTCCAGCCCCGCTTTGGCTTTGGGCCTAGTTTCACACCCTTGTTGATCTGTTACATGATGATGGCATAAAATAAACATAAAACATTGTCTCTACTACTCCCTCTGCTGCTGATAAACATATACACCTTACATTCAGTTGTCAGTTAATTAGATGCAATTTGGAGAGAAACTCCCACACACTGTCTAACTCATAAAACTCATTATTTTAATGTCATGTTTCGCTGCTAGATCTTCATCAGACAAACAGTTTTGTGACATAGAGAAGGTCTAATTTTCTCAGCTTATTAAGTACATCCATCACGAAGGATATAATGTTTATTCTTGTTGTAACCATTTTAGAGATGTGTTGATACAACTTAATGGGCGCTTTAGAGGGTATAGTTTGCTATCTTGCCTCCTTTATATGGTTGCGATGATCAAAATATTAGAAACTCCTCTCAGTATTGCTCTACACAATTCAACAGCACCGCAAACTGCATCCTCCAAAATACACATACAGCTGAATTAACACCTCTCAGAAACATAATATGCTAAATTTAACCAAGAGGGACACGATAAAGTTAGTAAGACACCTGTCAGCATGTTGTTTATTTTAACTCAATACAAGTCCATTGAGTTGTCTCAGACCAGTGTGCTGCACAGCTCTGCAATGGAGTCATTTAACGGAGTTAAAACGCAGTGGTAAAGGGGGGGAAAGATCATTTAATGCCATTCAGGCCATGTCACTTTTCTGTCACTTTTACGGCGTCTGCTGTGCTAAACAATTAGCGTTAACGGTCGCGTGTTTCAACACGTCCAGTGTGTTGAGTAACACCAATTTTACTCCCTGCATAAATGCAATTTGACACTGAACACTTCTTGATAGCTTTATCGATCAAGCGTTCGCTAGCTTTAGCCAGAGGCTAGCGTTGTGCGGACAGAAAACAACACAAGTTAGCGGCAGTAAGTTAGCCAAAAAGCAACCGTTAATGTTAGCTAGCTTAATGCTACCTGGGCTGGGATTTGGTGCAGTTTAAATGCCGAGACACATTTAACTTACCTTTTCTTTGTTGCTTTCGTCTATAGTGGATGTCATGATGGTTCTTATCGACGGGACGGCAAGGACAGGCCAACAACCCAAATAACTAAACTACAAGTATATACAGGAAGCTCTCCCTCTCGGCTGGCTGGTTAGCTGCCGAGCTGTCAAACCGTTTTTTTCGCCCCCATCTGGATGATGTCAGATTTTTTTTTTTTTACAAAATTAAGTTTGAGTGTCAAATGTACAAAAATAAACATATTTATAACGAAAATAAATGGTGATAAAATGAATGAGGGGGCTTTTGTTGTAAATCATATTCATGTATTATGCTTCACAGTTTCATTACTTAAGTATCATGCATTTAAGGGCTTTCAAACAAGAAGGAGTATTTTATGAAACACACTAAATCTAGGTCATTCATACACTTTTTTCTTATAGATAAAATGTTCCCAGTATTAGAATGTTATTAAACGTAAATAATGTTATTTCAAGAAAAGTTTTCAAGTTGAAAATGATTTAGGGGAAGTCAGTCATGTATATCAGTGCAAAAGGTAGCAGAATACATACACTGGAAAATAATGTAATAAAAGACATGTTAAATATAATATATGTATGTATAATAAATCTCATAGGAATGTATAAATAATGAATGATGTCAGATTAAATTTCGCCTTGAAATTAATTTGACTGGGCAACCTAAAATTTCTAAATGCCACGATTAATTTGTAACCCAATCAGACGCTTCGTTTTGTTATCCTTTTTGATTAGCGTATTGGGGGGGGGGGGGTACTTTTATGAATCAAACCAAGAAGAGGTGACATAAAAACAATCTACCAAAACATGCTAAATCGTTTCTCCTTCACAATTACAAAAATGAGAAATATTACATTAACTAAAACCAATCAGTATCGCCTGCACAGTAAACACACGAGTGTATTTCAACGATACACTGCACAATATGGGTAATGTAGTTTCTACCTTCACAAATGCGGTAAAACGAGTGACACCTGAGAACTACAATTCCCAGCCACGGAAGCATTTGCAACCGAGTAGGGAAGTCGTACGGAAACAGTCGAGTGTGTTTGGTGCGTTTGGACTTCCCTATAATACATCCTCACGAGTCTTTCAGGAACATGTTTGGGCAAGTACCGTCACCAAAATGAAGGCAAAAATCTTAGACGTACTGTTAAAAACACTAGACACGTAACTTTTGGATAGCTAAAAACTCATTGTCTTTCACAATTGTTGTGCGGAAGTCGACACAATGTTCACTTTGAAGCGGGTGGTGTGCGTGGGGGGCATCATTGTCCCTCAGTGCACCTCCCTCTTTACGAGCAATTTCTCTGCTTGTCATTGCCTAACATCCCCAAAGAAACACAACCCATACAGCTCAGTGGACAGTGAGCGCTACTCTTCTCTAGTGAAGTCAGTCATGTCATCCAGGGTCAGTTCCCAAACTCCAGAGACCCTGCAGGTGGAGGACGAGCACATCTATGGACCCGTTGTCAAAGCCCAGACGCCCCCGAGACCAGAGAAGAAGGAACCTAAAACTCTTCATCCCTTCTCACACTGTGAAGAGACTCCTGAAACAGAGGAGCAAGAGGCAGGACCTCCAACCCGGATTTTGTTCAAACGGGGCAAGGAGAGGTCACCTGTACCGAGTGTGACCCGCATCCTTCAGCAGACCCTTTCCCCAGAGCAGATCTTTTATTTGGAGAGATGGAAGAGGAGGATGGTCGCAGAGCTCGGAGAGGAGGGCTTCAAGGAATACAGTCTGAGTAAGTTTTCAAATTTGGAGCCGATTTGAAATGAAAGAAAATTTAGAATATATATTAAACTCTCAACACAAAACCTGGTTTAAATGCCATTAGTAAATGTTTCATAAAAACTGAACTTTACAGCCAGAATTTCTTTATAAAGTTCAGTGAAAATTTGAATAAAAATTGAGGTTTTACAAAGTAAAGCTTTCTTTGCATTTATTGCAGCCTTCCCTGGTGTTGGTTGAGTGCAACATTTTTTTTAGATACAGATAATCGGCAAAATGCCAAATATCAGCCCCAATAATTGGCCAGGCCGATAATATTTCTAGTCTTCAATACAAGCTGCTATTGAATTATATCTTGCATCATTTGAGGTTTATTGGAGACTGACAAAACTGAAAAGTGACCAAAATTGTTGTATTTTATCAGATTTATTTAGGCAAGGGAAGCTTTTCCATTCAGCTTTGGAGGACATCCTAACCTCAGATGCATCATGGGAGAACAGAAATCTTCCAGAGACACCAGAGTATCCACCTGAGGTCCAGGGATACATGAGGAGCATCTCTCATGTCCTGGAGGACGTCAGCGCCGTGAGAGCTACTGAAAGCACCGTGCAGCACGATACACTGAACTATCTGGGAATTGTGGATTGTGTCGCTCGCTATAGGTGAACGTTCTGATACGCAGACAAAGATTAACTCTACTTTGTCCACACAGACTTGACTTGACTGCCTGTTTCTGTCCACAGGGGTGTACTGTGTGTTATTGACTGGAAGACTTCAGAGAAGCCCAAACCATTCCTGAGCAACACATATGACAACCCCATTCAGGTGGCAGCCTACGCCGGAGCGCTGAACAATGACGGCAACTACAAATACCAGGTGAGCTACTGAGATTAACAATGTGAGCCTTTTTTTCTCTTTCTCTCTTTTCTTTTAATTCACAGTAAAGACAAGCCATAATGAACACACACGACACAAAATAAGCACATACACAAGCACATACAAATAAAACTAATTAAATAGCACAAATAATATCAGCAATAGCAGTAATCTCAGCCATTGAAATGTACAAATTATGGTCTTTTATATATTTATTCAGTTATATTTAATACCCCCATATTTATAACTCTTTCATAAATTGCTGGCCATAAGCATACCGTGAAATGAGAGGGTCCTCATCGAACCATTTTTGTAAAATTGCAAAGCGTGCAACATATAATGCAGTTCTATGAATGTGCCTGGACCTATGCTCAAAATTGAAATCTGAACTCAGTGCAAAATTCTGTGGATTTAATGATATTTCAGTTACAAATGTTAGTCAAGTAATCTCACTTTGGACTGACAGTCAGCAATTTACAATTTTAGGGCACAACCACATTAGATGGTTTTAAGTACCTCAGCTATGTTCTACATTTCTGACATAATGATGATCACATGGGAAGTGTGACTTTTTTAATTCTTTTGTTTTCCACCCAGATTGTTTATCCGTCTCTCCATCTGATGTCAGATTCTAATCGTAATAAAACGTTTAATCCTCCCCATTACTGCCAAGGTGCATCACACAATATAACACCCTCATATCCAACTGATCTCTTCCGGCTTCAGGTTCAAAATGGACTCATTGTAGTCGCCTACAAGGACGGCTCACCTGCCCATGCTCATCAGCTGAGCTCCGAGCTGATGTGGAAGTACTGGAAAACTTGGCTGATTCGTCTCGAGGAGTTCACAGAACAAAGGTAAAAGCAGTCAGACCTTTTAATATCTATTTTTTGCCGTGGATTTTTTTCAGAAATAAATACAGTAGTACTGCTTGATTAGGCTGCGCAGCCCGCATGTGCTCACAAGACACTAGTGCTGTCAAACATGGATTTTTTAGTGCATAATCTGAATATCGAAATGGCTCAATACTCTTTTTCCATACTATCAATACACTGATACCAGCTGTGCTTACTTGCTATTGATAAGGTTTACCACAGTTATGCTGTTCTCTGCTATCAAGAAAAAAAGTCATTGTTGTCATGTTACGTTTGTTTTGTTTGTTTAATTTCAGATCCAGTAATGCCTCGACTTCAATTGTGGAAAAGAGATGAAAAGCGTGACAGGAGATCTGTAAGGGCATTTCCATGAAGCAGGTTATTTCAGTTTAAGGCAACTGACCCTGAACTTAAAAAATAACACGTGGTAAAAACGAAAGCTTTTTAACCCTTATTCCTGACTAGCATTTTTCCCCCTTTACTCTATGAAGCGAAACTTGTGATCTTTGCAGCATTTACAAACCGTTGAATTTAAACCAGGTTTCCCTGTACGAGGAGTCCTCAGTGAAGCCCAGGCTTTTAAAGAGCCTGTAGGAGACCTCGTTCTCCTCCTCTATAAAGCAGAAAGTTGGGTAGCCTTCAGCGTGGAGCTTCTTGGCCAGAGTGCTGATCACGACTTTGGCGTAGCCTTTCCCTCTGTGCTCTGGCAGAGTGTACAACACGCCCATTGAACAGGACGAGTAGGTCAAGATCCAGGACACCGGCTTTCCCTCTGCGTCCAGCACACAGCAGGACGGGAAGTGTTTGAGCATGTTCTGGATCATCCTGACAGCAATTTCATCCTTACCAAACTTCCACGTCTGATTCACCAAGTCAGTGTGTGATTCATCCAGAGAGCCTAATGAGATCCCAGAGCTGCCGCAGAACAGAGCAAAACCCTGCTTCATTCACAAACTATTAAACATTAGATAACAGTTCTTGTCACACACTAGACACTTAAGATATCACAGCATAGTTAGGTGTTACCTGTCTATAGAGGGAAGGCTGGATACATCCTGCAGTGTCATCATGTGACACACATCCACCTCTCTGTAGGGCACGTCTTTTTCTGATGCAAGTGCTTTGAATACCTCCATGTGACGACGATTGATTCCTTGCACAGATGTAAAGGAATTATTTCTTTTGTAACTGAAAAGCTTTTAATAAATGTGTGAAATTTAACCTGGTATTTGTATTTCTTTTTAATTCTGAGAAATTGTGTGATCTGCATCAGGGGTGCCCAAACAATAAAAATGAGACTTAATGGTGGGCTAAAGGGCTCAAAAGCAAACACTTATTGTATTGTTCTTTTAAGATGCAAAATGCCACTAGGATCCCAAATCATCTTAATTGAAATGAATCCTCTGAATCGTGCCACTGTCTCTATTTCTGCATTTTTTTTCCTTAGCTTACTCGTGCCAGGCTGACTTCCTGCAGTGTCACCCTGCCCGCCATGTTCAAGATTATGAAAAATAATTCAAATTTAGGGATCCTATGTGTTTAACGAACAAAAAAACGGTATTAACAGCTTTTTTTTTTTTTTTTTTTGCTAGAAACCTTTGGTGGACCAAATCAAACATTATAGTGGACCAATTTTGGCCCAGCGGCCACACTTTGGGCATCAGTGATCAACATGATTAAAGATTTGTGTTATTTAACCTAGATTTGAAACCATAAATGTAAAAAAATTTGATGTGTTTGGAGACAAAACATCACAACGTTACTCTAATATATATAGAGAGTCTGTTCTCATGATAAATATAATCTCCTCATTACATTTTGTCTAATTTACATGTGTTTGTTTCACTGGCACTTCGCTCTCACAGGATGGCCCTATAATCAATCAGATACTGTAATGGCACTAAGGTTGTGATCTTTGCGCTCATAACTTCTTGTGGTTTTTATGGCATGAAATGAAATGGTGGCACATTGTAATCAGATCACTAAATGATATGCCATAATTATGGGAGGACTTTGGACACAATAAAATAAAAGATAATAAAATGCACAGCTGAATTTATATCTGAAATACAGCAGTGGAAAATCACACCTGTTATTGAGTGATGTGGGAAGTACTATTTAATAACATGTTCATTATTATTATTATTATTATTAGTAGTAGTAGTAGTAGTAGTACTAGTAGCAAAAGAATAGCATAAAAGACAAATGCACTTATGTCAACGTTATTATTCAAGAGACAATGAAAAGAACAGAAGTGCTTATTGCTCTTACCAATACAAAAGCCCTGGGTCCAGTCAATAATGGAGGACTCCCGCATGGTTCCCTCCAGGATGGCTTCATCATTTGCAAAGACCAGTGTGTCTTTGAAGAGATCTCCCCTCTGTAGGAACCATGAGATGTGAAGATACTGCTTATGCATAGACGCATATTTGTACAACTAATACACACAGATAAGTAGTTACCTCTTTACATTCTGGTTTGCAGACAACGACACTGAACTCTGGCCATTTGTCCACAAAGATCCTCACAGGATCTGATCTGACTCTGTTTATGAGGACCAGGCAACCATAAACCTGAAAAAAGAAAGCCGTAGTTACACTGTAATCTTGTACAGTTAATAACTGCGATCAAAGAGTATTTCAAAAAGTTATTAAGGCAGTGATTATGTCGACAAACTAAGCTAATATGAGTCACTGACTTGCATTAGGCGACAGAAAGAAGACTTATCAAACTGTCATGTATTTCATCTGGCTGGGCGAACCTGTTGCGATCGAGGTAAAAATCTTTTCAGCTGGATTTCAATCCTTTTCAGCTGGTCTCCGGTCAGTTGCACGGCCATTTCTGATGAAGGAAAACTACTACGTTTTTACTGTTAATGAAGGAAACGTGGATGAATTATAAGGAAGGAAAGGAAACAGTAAGGCGATCGTTTATTTTTTTTTCTCCAGGCTTCAATTCAGTTTCGCACTTTCGACGCGTGAGGTCCGAGCTATCGATCAGGTTAAGTTGAAGAAAATATCCTCCATTAGCAGAAGATGTATTCCCATATTTTTTATAAATTTTAAATTATTAGTATTATTATTATAAGTATTATTATTATTAATTCTCAAAATAAGTCGAGGACCCTTGCATTCAAAATCTGCTAAATATAGGCCTATAATTACTTTTACACATGAAGCTGAAAAATAAGTGGATGAACAGAATGGATGTTATGTACGTGATACCGAAAAGAAAATATTAACATATGTTTTGTTTACATTTTGATTAGTAACTGTAATTTGAATTACTTTTTTTCTCAATAACTGTAACGTTTACATTTACATTTTGTCATTTAATTATTGTAGCCTACAACATTGCAAGTGACTCGAGTTGTCAAACACATGTGGTGGAATGAGAATATTTACCTCCACAATGAAGTGGCTTACAAGTATAGCGAATAATATGAGGATAATACTCAATTAAAATAAAGGTACCTCAAAATTTCCACTGATGTGGGACCTACTGGAGTTTTGAGCATAATGTGAAAAGGAGAACAAACTCTCTCTGACACATGAAAATGACGAAGGATAAACTACATAACTGGATAATTGCAGACAGAGCATGAATCAACACAGCTGTTTAATTTGAATCTCTCCTCCAAACACACATACAGAATATGGACACACACACACATAAAAAAAAACCCCCATAAAAATACAATTGTTCATCAATTGTATCAATAGAAAATAGAAAATGCTGGTATGACAAAAATGCATTTCATTAAAATACAAAAATAAACTTTATCCATACTGCTTTTAACACATTTTAGGCATTTGGTAGCATCAATATGTATCTGAGGTCACCTCTCTACATGGAAAAAATGACCTCTCCTAAATTATAATTAAGTGGCCATCAGGATATGTTGGAACAGGGAAGTGCAATGGAGTGAGTCCATATCTAAAATCTGTAACTTGGCACGCAATCAACTAAATGAGGGCAAACAACACAAAATAGTACCATTACGGCAGAGAATAATACAGTACAAAATAGTAAAAGTCATTTCGCCAAAGACTGATAAGACTAATTGTTGTACAGTTTTTTAATTTAAACTTCTGGATAAAAATATGTCTCACTTGAATTATTTATTTAGTATTATTATTATTATTAGTTTAATTTAGTGTATTTCAAATACACAAATACAAGGTGTCGGAATATTTTGTTAAAAATTACATATTATATGTTCTGTCCAGCAAAATACAAATGACCAAATGCTTAATATTAATTAAATGTTAAAAATATTTAATTAAATTACTGGCTATCTTATCTGCGCCTACTATGAAAAAGGTGACATTATTAGTGTTTAATTTTGCATCAGTTAATGCCTCCTTCACTATCATTATTACATTCCAGATTTATTTATCACTATGGCAGGTATACGTTTTATCACAAGGGTTGCAAAATCAAAAGTTGAACTCCATCCACATTGCCCTGTATGAGGGGTCCTCAGTGAAGCCCAGGCTTTTAAAGAGCTTATAGGAGACTTCGTTGTTCTCTTCTATAAAGCAGTACACTGGGTAGCCCTCAGCGTGGAGTCTCTTGGCCATGGTGCTGATCAGGACTTTAGCGTAGCCTTTTCCTCTGTGCTCTGGCAGAGTGTACAATAAGCCCATAGCACAGTAATCGTACACCAGAATCCAGGACACCGGCTGACCCTGGCCGTCAGTGATGCAGCATGATGGGAAGTTACTGATGAGGTTTGTAATGTTACTGTATCCCTGTGCGTTCCCTCCAAACTTCCAGTTGTTATTCACCAAGTCGACGTGGGAAAGGTTAAGAGATGAAATCCTTGATTTTACCTCACTGCAGAGAAGCAGATTTATAGAGAAACAGATTATGATAACATTTCATCTGAGCCGAGAAACAATATTACTTCACTTTTCATTAATGCAGATTTGTGAAATATGTGAACATAACCTTAAAGCACATTTTAATGATCTGACTGCACCTCTCAGTTGCTGGTGTGAGCAGACGGTTGATGTCTTGTAAATACAGAAGATGCACCAGAGTATAGTATTGGTTGTTGACGTCTCTGTCAGAGGACACCTCTTTGAGCAGGGGGGCGTGGGAAATGTCAGCTCCTGTGGGCCAAAAATGATTCACGTTAGTACCATTCTGGTACTTTTCTTTGCAAGGAGTTTGCTATGTTGGAAATTGTCGACTGAGGTACCAAGCACAGCGGCCGGACCAACTTTCTCATTTTCTGGTAAACAGTATAGACCTGCACCAAATTATGTTTCTGTAAACATTTGAGGTGAGAAACAGGCAATGCAGTAATATAATCTTGATATATGTAGCGACTGACATAACTGACAGCTGTGTTAGAGTGTCCGTTTCAGCAAATATGAATACAGTTGTTTAAAAAAAATGTGTGATTTCAAAGATTTTTAAAGAAAACATGCTTTGCGAATGTAGATTTTGAGGTTCTGCGGTTAAATAAATACAAAACACAACCATTTAAGGTAAAATGCCTCTCCACTAAGCCAAATCAAAATTCATTACTCCCTTCCCAGTACCTATTAAATTATTAAATGAAAATATTAATTATTAAATAATTAAAAATATATTTTATGTTTTGTACCACCCCCTTCCCTCTCATACATAACGAACAGTCCCTAACCACCTAAAGCTTCGAGTTGTGTTTTCCTTGAAGTACAGGACCTTTACATGAGTAGGCTTATATTAGGCTTCATCACAGAGCTACAAACTGTTAACCCTATTATTTTACCGTGATCTAAACTCACCCGCAATAAGAAAATAAGTGCTCCAGTCGATTGCATTCTCATCTTTCAGCATTCTTCTTAAAATCTGTTCATTGGTGCTGAAGTATGTCACCTTTTTCATGAACTCCAGGGCGCGCTTGTTCTGCAAAGCAAACGCTCCATTCAGCGATCGTGACACACAAAAACTGGATGTAAACAACTCTCCAGTGGGATTTGAACTCACATTGGGGTCAGGTCGGCAAATAATGACCTTAAAATCGGGCCACGTATCAACGATTACGTCCAGTGTGGTTGGTTTGCCTCTGTTGATCCCATGAAGGAAACCGTAAACCTGAAAGCACGAAACGCTCAGAGTTACAGTGGCTTACAGGAGACAATAAGTACATGCTGAGAACTGCATATGAAATGGTTTAAAGGTGTATATACCTTTAAACTCTTGGGGAGGTGTTTCAGCAGAACTCCTTCAGCGATCTGCAGCTCGTCTTTGTTTAGGACCTTCATGTTTCCGGAGTGACGCTTCTGTAATAGTGCAGTTTATCCGGT